>NW_016107341.1:4230029-4320645 GCF_001604975.1 Cebus imitator
TCCGTCTCAAAAAAAAAAAAAAAAAAAAAAAAAAGAAGTGAGACCAAAAGTGGATAAATCATAGCAGAAAAGAATTAGGTCTTAGGGCACCTCCCTTGCCTGTAAGCCAATTGCAAGGCTTTAAGAAGGGTTTAGAAATACATGGTGTTCGTGACATTTGTCAGCTTTTTAACAGTTGTATTTTGTTATTTCTTCTCTCCTTTTTACAAATATTCACTTGTATCTAATTTTGTACTTATAATCTTACATTTCTTCTTAAAATTGTATGAGTTTTAGGCCTTAAAAAACCTGGATTCGTCCCTACATGAGATGTTGTCTTTATTGGTGGAGGACTGATGTGAAGTAGTAATATACTGAAAAGGTGGATGGAGGTGACAAACAGGAAGTTTAGAGAGATGGTGTTGCAAAGGAGTACAAGCGAAAATTTTAGAAATACTGGAAATAATGAAGAATGCAAATAGAACAAAACATTTATTTAGTTACCACCCTGTACAAGTATATCCTAAAATGATACAGAACGACATGGTTTTCCTTGCTTTCAAGATGCCTACAGCCCAGAAATGCAGTAGATGCAAGATAGCCATTGTAAGGGGAGAGTTGGATCAGAGTCTTAAATATTTTATAAAATATAAAATGAATATGAAGAACTAGGACAAAGATAGTTTTAATGGAAGTAAAGTAAATTGTTTTTATTTATTTTTTTTTTTGAGACAGGGTCTCACTCTGTCACTCAGGTTGGAGTGCAGTGGCACAATCACTACTCACTGTAGCCTCAATCTCCTGGTGTTCCTCCTACCTCAGCTTCCTGAGTAGCTGGGATCACAGGCATGTGCCACCACATGTGCTATTTTTTTTTTTTAATTTTTTTGTAGAGACAGGGTTGTTGCCTAGCTAGCCCTGACCTCCTGGGCCAAACGATCCTCCTGTGTCAGCCTCCCACACTTCTGGGATTACAGACTTGAGCCACCACACATGGCCCCAAACTCTTTTTTTAAATTAATGATGTTTGTCTTCCTTTTAAGTTTGATATATGTATTCTTTTAGTTTCACTGAAAGAAAATACAGAAATAAAGAAATGCAGAATACGTTGGTTGACTCTGCATGCATTGGAACAAATACCATGACTAAATGGAGCTTACAGATTTTTTCCCTCACCCTAAATAATTCTAGGTAACTTTCAGGTAGTTTCTAAGAGCAGACTATAAGCTCCTGAGGGCAAGACACTGTACAGAACTATACAGATCTTTTAAGGCTTTCATTTGTATTAATTAAATGTTAATAGTTCAGCATAGTTATGGAGACTATTCCAGTTACAGTTATAAGTGCTGAAGTCGAAACAACAGCCTGAAAGAATGCAAGTTTTTACCTCAGCACTCAAGAAATTCATATTAAAGCGGGGTGTGTGTGTGTGTGTGTGTGTGTGTGTGTGTGTGTAAAATTTCTCTGAGACTATGTGTGTGTAAAATTTCACTGAGAGCAGTGAAAGAAAATAAGATTTCTTTGTTTTCTCTTAAACTACTTTTGTTTCCTTTTACATTCTACTCATTCCTCAAATCCCATTCACTGTCAGCCACAGCACTTGAGTTTGCTGAATGCTATCATTGAGTCATTCATTTCTTCAGTAGGTTTTTTTAGTACATATTGTATAAAGCAATTTCTCTTCTTGGACATGTGAGGGATTCAGTGAAGAAAACAAGGATCTTACATTCCAATAGCCAAGACAGATAGTAACAAATATTAATATCATATATAAATGTTAAATATATTTCATATATAATATATTAAATATAATATATTAGGTGCTAATAAATGCTAAGGAGAAAAATATAGCACGGAGGGTGGGTATAACATGTAGGAAGATGTGATTGCAATTTGAGATGAGGTGGTAAGAGGAAGCTTTGGCAAGAAGGCAAAAATTCAGCCAAGACACCAGGGAGGGGAAAGAATGATCCAGGAGTTATCTTGCATTATAGGCAAAGAAGTGAAAAAGCCACAAATGTCCAAAGCAAGAGCGTGCCTGGTGTGTGCGAAGAACAGCAAGACAGAAGGGAAGCCAACATGGCTGAAACTGGGTAAATACGTGAGAGAGCAAATACCAAAACTCAGAGAAGCAGCAGAGGTCAAATCTTGCGGGCTATTGTAATGTCTTTAATTTCTACAATGTGAGATGAGAAGCCATTGACCTGACATAAGCTGAATGATGTTGAAATAGGATCTCTCTGACTGCTGTATTAAGAATAGTTTGGAAGGGGTAAAGAGTAGAAGCAAGGAGAGTTTCTTTTCTTTTCTTTTTTTTTTTTTTTTTAGAGCTTCCATATATGTTTATTGATTGGCTTAGTATGCAAGTGACTTAAAAAGAACATCAGGAAATTTTAGTCCAGAAGACAAACTGGGAAGTCAAGTCCCAGTGATCTGTGTTTCAAAGACAGGACCATTAAAGACATAAAATAACACTATGTTAGTCAGTGCAGGCATATCTTATTAAAAACAAAGCACAAAACATAAAAATTTGAACTTATGAAACTAAGACATTATAGCTTGATAATTTTTGTCACAAATGGTTCAGTTCTTTTTATAAAAGGAACTAGTGCTACAAACTTTCGAGTAGTAATTACCAAGCCCATATAAGGCATGATTTTACTTATAAATAACTGTTTGAATTTTTAATTATATTCAATACTAACAGTCATTATTTTAAATATTAAGCATTTAAATGAAACATAAGTACTTAAGAAAAATCTATTGAATTCCTTTCTTTTAATACAGCAGCTATGCTTATTCCATCTTCTGCTTTTTAATTTGGGCTCATTTATCTTTATGCAGTTGTGATCAGTGAGTTGTATAACATTGCTTTCTACTTTTTCATTTAGCATTGTTTTGTATAAGCATTTATCTGCCGATATTTTATTTAAACCGTTTATTGGCATCATAATATTCTCTCAAAACAATATGTTAGTGTGCCCTATTTCGGAGGCTTACATTGTCTTCAGTTTTTCAATGCTGTAGTAACAGTAATACAAATGTCTTTTGATAATTAAAAGAAGTGAGAGTTTGTAAGAATATATACAAGTTAAGACCAAGGTGGGAACAGGGAGGTGTTGAGAAATAGTTATGTATATAATAGATATACATATACATCAACACAATAGTATATTTGATTTAGTTAATGAAAATGATCTCAACGTGTTCATTCATTTGTTAAGTATTCACATTTATAAACCAAAATTCCTTCACCGTTTTTTAAAAACTTAAATCCCTACATAATACAGCAAGCCAATGGAGTATTTTGCGTCTAAGTCTTACATCTTATTTTAAATTAACACAATAAATACATATATTTTGATAGAAATTATACCATTTAAACGTACATTTGTGTGGTTCTTTTTTTTTTTTTTTGAGACAGAGTCTCACTCTGTCGCCCAGTCTGGAGTGCAATGGCGCAATCTTGGCTCACTGCAACCTCCGCCTTCCAGGCTCAAGCAATTCTCCTGCCACAGCCTCCCGAGTAGCTGGGATTACAGGTGCCCACCACCATGCCTGGCTAATTTTTGTATTTTTAGGAGAGGTAGGTTTCACCATGCTGGCCAGGCTAGTCTTCAACTCCTGACCTCAGGTGATCCACCCGCCTTGGCCTGCCGAAGTGCTGGGATTACAGGTGTGTGATTACACTGTGCCAGCGTTTGTGTGTTTCTACAGGTGGCAGTTCAATATTTTTTTATTTCTGTCATTTGTTATTTGCATCTCAGGATAAAGGACAGCTAAAAGCCACAATTTTAGTGTTTATGATGGAAAATCATTCTGTAATACTTCTTTATTTATGAAAATTATGTCTGTGTCAATATTACTTTAAGTATTTATGAGAACAAAAGTGAATAAAATCTCTCAGTATTTTAGAGTGTTTAAATAGTTTGCATTAATAAACTGTGGAAAAAATGAATTTAAATACTATATTGATTCCAAGAACTGATTCTTAGCAGTCCTATTTTTTCACCGTGACAATATTTTCTGAAAATTTTATTTAATGTAAGAATTCACAATCAATTGCTATTTTGAATTTTTATCTTCTTTTTTTTAAAAAATCTTAACCATCCTCTGGGCTTCCAGTCTGTCTTTGATTTCATCCATTCTTTCATTCAGCAAATTGTCATTCATTAATGTCTCCATTGTCACAATAGAGACAGTTACATAAATGAATAAATTAAAATATAATATCTTGAGGGTAACAATAGAAGCATGTACAAGAAACATAGAAAACAGAAAAGAAACTGACACTAACCTGCTGAAGTTGGAGGAGAAATGCATACATTCTCTCCAAATGGCAAAATGTTATTAAAATAATGATCTAATTATTATAAACCTTTCCTCCTATGTCTTAATATTATCAAATGAATTAAGTCAAAATACAATGGTAGCTATAAGCCTTCCACAGCATATGCTAGCTGTACAAACTCATCTCTATCCATTCCCACCTCCCATCTCCACACCCACCAGACCCACTCTGATCTGAGAGCCATGATTTTATTTGCCCTCTGTAAGCATCTGTTCATGATCTTCCTACTTTATAGTAGGAGTAATCATTTCAGAAATTATAACCAATTGATACAAGTGACCCAGACTTTAGTACCCTCTTTGGTGCGTACTGAATAAATATTTGTAGACTTGATGTGATTTTTTTATTATTCAATTTATTTATTTATACTGATTATGCACTTACACCTAAGATATTAGCTATAAAATAGCCAGAAGTTTATATTTCTGTATAACTTAAACATTAAAAAAAGCCTTTATAATACCAGAATTACTTAACTTAGATGATGGCTTTTCAAACTGCCACCAAATGTGGTTTCTAAAACTGGGTGGGGGGGGGTTGTTGTAAAAACGGGAATTTACTTACCCTATCTATTTTATTTAATTGCTGTGAAGATAAAATGAGAAAAAAAAATGGTCAAAATAACTTTTGTGTGTGTGAGTCCTATATTGGTGCTCTTTATTAATGCCAGATGTATTAACACAAGTAAAATGGGTTAAATTTTACTCCTTTTAACGGAAATGACCACCAATCGGATGGTATGAAAACCCTCTATAATTCATTTAAAACTATATTGCCATTGCATTTACAGTTATAATTGCAATTAGAGAAATAATTTCTCTACATGAATATTAGAAAACTGGAGGAAAGTAGCTAAGTTTTGTTCTATTCATCTGGCAGATATTGCTGTTAAACTGTTTTCTTCTTAGCCAATTCTTACTTTTCAATGGAAAATCAATTATTGCAGGATGTTGTATACACTCTAATATTGATTGATAGCATTTGAAATTGAACTCTATTTATTAAAGAAATTGATAACTTTATAAATGGAATTCAGCAATCAAATGACATTTGTTATTTATTAAACATCTACCAAGTCAAAGTGAATTATTTGCTAATTCTTTGTTGTGATATAAAGAATGGAATATTAGCACTTTTATGAAATAACTTGGCACATAATTTTATTTCTTTGAAGAGTCTCTCAGGATGATAAAATAGTTACTAATTTTTTCATTGTTTGAACTGGCTTCTCTTGACATTTCTGATTATGAAAGAAATTATGCATCAACTTTATCCTTTTAATTTTGATTATATCATTCATAATAATCATATAGCATAATTGGCTCCAAAATAGGCAAAGTACAACTTTTTAAATTTGTTATTTTTGTGAATAAATAGTAGGCTTATATGTTTATGAGGAAATGACATGTTTTGCTACAGGCATGCAAAGAGCAACAAGCACATCATGGAGAATAAGGTATCCATGCCCTCAAGCACTTATCCTTTGAGTTACAAACAATACAGTTATACTCATTAGGTTATTTTGAAATATACAATTAAATTATTATCGACTATAGTCACACGATTGTGCCATTGAATAGGTCTTATTTATTTTATTTTGTTGTACCCTTTACCATCCCCACCTCCCTTCCAACCGCCTACTACCATTTCCAACCTCTAGTTCCAACCGTCTGCTCTCTATATCTGTGAGTTCAATAGTTTTGATTTTAGATCCCACAAATAAGTGAGAACATGTGATGTTTATCTTTTGTGCCTGGCTTATTTCATGTAACATGATGATCTCCAATTCCATCCATGTTGTTGCAAATGACTGGATCTCTTTCTTTTTTATGGCTGAATAGTACTTCATTGTGTATATGTACCATATTTCCTTTATTCATTCATCTGTTGTTGGAAAGTTAGGTTGCTTACAATTCTTAGCTGTTGTAAACAATGTAGCAACAAACATAGGAATACAGGTATCTCCTCAATAAACTGATTTCCTCTTTTTTGAATATATGCCCAGCAGTGAATTGCTGGCTCATATGGTAAAGAAGTTTTTAATTTTTTGAGGAACCTCCAAATTGTTCTCCATATTGATTGTACCAATTTATATTCCCACCAACAGTGGACAAGAGTTCTCTTTTCTCCACATCCTTATCAGCATTTGTTATTGCCTGTCTTTTGGACATAAGCCATTTTAACTGGGGTGAAATTATATCTCATTGTAGTTTTGATTTTCGTTTATTTTATGATCAGTGATCTTAAGCACCTTTTCATATATCTGTTTCAAAACATCAATTTTTTGTTTTGCTGATCTTTTGTATTTTTATCATTTTGATTTCATTTATTTCTCCTCTGATCTTTATTATTTGTTTTCTTCTAATTTGAGGTTTGGTTTGCTCTTGCTTTTCTAGTTCTTTAAGATGCATCATTAGATTTTTCATTTCAAGAGTTTTCTCTTTTTGATGTAGGCACTTATAGCTATAAAATTCCCTGTTAGTACTGCTTTTGCATGGATTTTAGTATGTTTTTCCATTATCATTTGTTTCAAGAAAGTTGACAATTTCCTCCTAAATTTCTTCATTGATCCACTGGTCATTCAGGAGCATATTGTTTAATTTCCATGTATTTGAATCATTTCTAACATTCTCCTTGTTATTAATTTCTAGATTTATTCCATTGTGGTAGGAGAAAATACTTGATGATTTTTCATTGTTTGAATGTTTTAAAACTTGTTTTGTGACCTAACATATGGTCTGTCCTTGAGAATGATTCATGTGCTGAGGAAAAGAATGCGTATTCTGCAGCTCTTGGATGAAATGTTCTGTAAATATCTATTACATCCGTTTGGTCTATAGTGTAGATTAAGTCTGATGTTGCTTTGTCTGATTTTCTGCTGAAAATGGGATTTTGAAGTCTCAGCTATTATTGTAATGGAGCCTATCTCTCTTTTTAGCTCTAACAATATTTCCTTTACATATCTGGGTGATCCAATGTTGGGTGCATATATATTTACAATTGTTATGTTATCTTGCTGAATTCACCTCTTTATCATTATACAGTGACCTTCTTTGTCTCTTCTTACAGCTTTTGTCTTAAAATCTATTTTGTCTAAGTATAGTGACTCCATGTATTTGAATAGTTTCCAAAATTTTTCCTATTATTACTTTGTAGGTTTTTATTTTTGGTTTCCACTGGCATGAAATATCTTTCTCCATTCCTTTATTTTCAATCTATATATGTCTTTATAGGTTAAGTGTGTTTCTTGTAGTCAATAGAACAATGGGTCTTGTTTATTCATCCATTACTATATCTTTTGATTGAAGTGTTTAGTCCATTTACATTCAATGTTATTACTGATAAGTAAAAACTTACTCCTGCCATTTTGTTGTTTGTTTTCTGGTTGTTTTATGGGCTTCTCTTCTTTCTTTCCTTCCTGTTTTCCTCTAGTGAAGGTGATTTTCTCTGGTGATATGATTTAGTTTCTTGATTTTTATCTTTTTTGTATACATTGTATGTTTTTTGGTTTGAGGTTAATATAAGACTTGCAAATACTATCTCATAATCAATTATTTCAACCTGATAATTACACTATTTGTATAAACAAACAAAGCAAAATGAAAACTAATAAAAACTCTGTGCCTTAATTTCATCCCCCCACTTTTTAACTTTTTTTTGTTTCTATTTATATCTTACACTATGTCTTGAAAAGTTGTTGTAGTTATTATTTTTTATTGGTTCATCATTTAATCTTCTATCTAGGCTAAGGGTAGTTTGCACACTACAGTTACAGTGTTATAATACAGTGTGTTTTTCTGCGTACATGCTATTACCAATGAATTTTGTACCATCAGGTGATTATTTATTACTCATTAATGTCCTTTTTTTTCTGATTGACGTGTACCCCTTTAGCATTTCTTTTTTTTTTTTTTTTTTTTTTTTTTTTTTTTTTTTTTTTTTTTTTTTTTTTTTTTTTTTTTTTTTTTTTTTTTTTTTTTTTTTAAACAGTTCAGAAAAATAAAATTTTTTTTTTTTTTTTGAAAAATTTTTTTCACACATACATCAAACAGGCCAAAAAAAATAAACAGCAACTTCATAGACAAAAAAGGAAAAAAAGGAAACCTTTTAATCTTTGGCCTTTTAACCATCTCATACAAACCAACTACTTATAGTACAGCTAAGTACATACACAACAAAGGTACTGGAATGCTCGGAATATGATTGTTTTTCTGTTGTTGTTTTTTGCTTTTTTTTTTTTACAAGGTTTTTTTTTCTCCTTTGAGATGATAATGAACATGGTCACACCACAGATAAAGTCAGAAGTAGGACAGAGAACTCTCCGAAGGCTGGTTTGGTCATCGGAGACCTTTAAAAATGGCTGACCCTAACAATATGTACAAAAGTATAAAATGTAAATAAAAAATACAAATAAATTTCCTTTTTAAAGTACTTTTAAGAAAAAAAGCAGGGCCTTGGAAGTTTTGGTTCTTTTTTCCTCCCCTGTTGCAAATTCTCATGGTTTGGGTTGGGTAGTGGAGAGTGCGTCGCATCATCTGCGGGTGGCACTGCCCGCGGTGGGCGGGCCGGCCTCTCTACTCGAAGGTGACCACGTTTAGATTCTGAGACGGGAAGTGGAGGGTGAATAGGTCACGGCGGCCTTTTTTTTGTTTTTTTGTTTTTTTTTTAGTTTAACTTTTCCTTTTTTGCTGTCTAATCATCCTCGTCGGTCTTCTGCTTCTTGGTATCGACATCATCATCCTCATCATCTTCAGCTGCCCGCTTGCCCGTAGCAGACTCAGCTTCCTCATCTTCATCTCCATCCTCCTCCTCACCATCGCCTTCTTCCTCCTCTTCTTCCTCTTCTTCATCTACCTCATTGTCAGCCTCCTGCTCCTCATTTTCCTCATTCGCATTCCCGTTAGCAGGGACGTCTGTGCCATTTTCTGCCTCTTCCACAACTTCCTTCTTCTTCAAGTCCTTGGTGGTGATTTCGGAGCTGGTGTCTACCGCTGCGTCTGACATGGTGGGGCACGCCGGTGATCCCATGCGGGGGATTTTTTTAAAAAGCGAGAGTTCAAGGACTCTGGCGATTAAGCTGCCGGAGTCCGCGACGGCGAAGGAGGCGCGCGGCGGAGGCGGCTGCGGCGAGCGAGGAGTCGGACGAGGAGCAATGCAAAGATGGCTTTTCAGAGCAGCCAGTGGGGCCCCTTTAGCATTTCTTATAGGAAAGGTCTGGTATTCAAATCCCGCAGCTTTTGTTTGCCTGTGTTAAGTATTTATTTCTCCTTCGTGTTTGAAGGATATTTTCACGAGATATACTATTCTAGGGTAAAAGTTTTTATCCTTCAGCACTTTAAATATGTCATATCACTCTCTCCTAAACTACAAGATTTCCACTGAAAAGTCTGTTACCAGATGTGTTGGAGCTCTATTGTATGTTATTTGTTTCTTTTCTCTTGCTGCTTTATCCTTGACCTTTGGGAGTTTGATTATTAAATGCCTTTAGGTAGTCTTCGTTGAGTTAAACCTGTTTGGTGTTCTATAACCTTCTTGTTCTTGGATATTGATATCTTTCTCTAGGTTTGGGATGTTCTCTGTCATTATCACTTTGAATAAACTTCCTGCCCCAATCTCTTCCTCTGCTTCCACTTTAAGATCAATAACTCTTAGATTTGCCCTTTGGAGGCATTTTCTAGATCCTGTAGATATGCTTTATTTTTTAAATTCTCCCTTTTTTTTTTTTTTTTTTTTTTTTTTTTTTTTTTTTTTTTTTTTTTTTTTTTTTTTTTTTTTTTTTTTTTTTTTTTTTTTTTTTTTTTTTTNTTTTTTTTTTTTTTTTTTTTTTTTTTTTTTTTTTTTTTTTTTTTTTGTTAAAATAGCTTGCCTTGAAGCTCACTAACCCTTTCTTTTGCTTGATTAAGCCTGCTTTTAAAGACCTCTGATGCATTATTCACTTATATCTATTGCATTTTTCAGCTCCAGAATTTCTGCTTGATTTCTTTGGTTATTTCATACTCTATTAAATTTATCTAAGAGAATTCTGAATTTCTTCTCTGTGTTCTCGAGTTACTTTGCATTTCCTCAACACAGACATTTTTAATTCTTTGTCTAAAAGATCATACATCTCTGTTTCTCTAGGATTGGTTCCTGGTGCTTATTTAGTTCATTAGGTGAGGTCATGTTTTCCTGTCTGGGCATTGAAGAGTTAGGTATTTAATATAGTCCTTACTCTCTGGGCTCTTTCATAGCTGTCCTTTTGGGAAGTCTCTCCAGATATTTCAAATGACTTGGTGTTATGATATAAGCTGTATCTGCTTTAGAGGGCACCTGAAGCCCAATAATGCTGTGGTTCCTGCAGACTTGTGGAAGTACCACCTTGATGGTCTAGCACAGGATCTGGGAGAATTCTCTGGATTACCAGGCAGAGACTCTTGTTCTCTTCCCTTACTTTCCCAAGGCCTGCATTAACCACTTCCTGGCTACTACTGCCTGTTCACTAACGGCCCTGGAACTCTACAATTAGCAGGTGGCAAAGCCAGCCAGGCCTGTGTCTTTCCCTTCAAGCATTGCAAGGTCCACCAGACCCCAGGTGAGTCCAAAAGTGCCTTCCAGGAGTCAGGAGTCAAAAATCATAGAAATCTACCTGGTGTTCTATTGTACTGCAGCTAAGGTGGCATTCAAACAGCAAAATGCAATCCTTTCCACTCTTCCTTGCCTTTTCCAAAGGCAGGGGAGTAAAGCTTCACGCCATAGACATAACATATCTCTGTGGTTCCACATGAATTTCAAGATGACTTTCTATTTCTGTGAAAAATGACATTAGAATTTTGGTAAGGGTTGCATTTAATCTACAGATCACTTTGGTTAGCATGGACATTTTAATGATATCGATTCTTCTGATCCATAGGCACAGAATATTTTTTTCTTGGTGTATTTTTTAGTTTCTTTCATCAGTATTATCATATTCAGTGCATAGATCTTTTAGCTTCTTGGTTAAATGTATTCCCAATTAGCTTGTTTTTCTAGCTATCATATATAAGATTTTAAAATTTCTTTTTCAGATAGTTTATCAGTGTATAGAAGTGCATAATATAGGCTGTGTATAGTATAAGCTAATTTTAATATGTTGATTTTATATCCTGTAACTTTACTGAATTTGTTTATTAATTATTTTGGTGCAGTCTTCACTGTTTTCCATATATAAGATCATGTCATCTGCAAATAGACAATTTTACTTTTTCCTGTCCAATATGAATGTATTTTATTTCTTTTTCTTTCCTAATACTCTGGGTAGAACTTCCAGTACTATATAGATGAAATTAGTGAGAATGAATACCATGTCTTAGAGGAAAACTTTCAACTTTTCATCATTGAGTATGATATGTTGTAGATTTGTCAGACATGGCCTTTAATATTTTGAGGTATATTCCTTCTATACACAATTTGTTGAGAGTTTTTTTAATATGAGAAAATGTTGAATTTTGTCAAATGTTTTTCTACATTTATTGAGATGATCACCATTTGTAGCACATGTATTGATTTATGTATGTTAAAACCTTGTTGCATCCAGCGATAAATCCCACTTGATCATTTTAATGTGCTGTTGAATTTGGTATGCTAGTATTTTATTGAGGAGTTTTGTATCTATGTTCATCAGGGATATTGGCCTGTAATTTTCCTTTGAAGCATCCTTGTCTGGCCTTGGTATCAGGTAATAATGTTGGCCTTATACAATGAGTTTGGAAGTGTTCCTTCCCCTTCAATAATATTAATCTTTAATTAACATTTTTCTACACAGCAACTGACCATGTTGTATTATTTCTTGTGAAGCATATTTTTAATATTTGGGTTATGATAAAAACTCTCTCCTTCTTTGTCAAAAGAAACAATTTATTTTCTTAGACTATAGGATGAATATATTTGAATTTTCCTTTTACTCTTAAATTTTGGTTGAGAGATATTTTTTCTTGTAACTTTCTTTTTCAGAAATATAATTTCCTTTTTGTCTCATTTTACACATGATTTAAAGTTATACCTCCGTAATCTAAGCAAACTTCTGGGAATTTTATCTGTCAAATGATGTTATGAAATGGAATTTATTATCCTTATATCTGTGCTCAGTGGAGATGATGGTGGCAATGATTATGATTTTGCCACTAGGTCAGATGGCATTTATATTTGTTAGGAAATACTTTCTTAGTATAAAGTGATGATATTTTATATTGAAATATATTGTCTGAGTAGTAAGATACATTTAAGTAACAACTTAAAAGGAACAGTACACAATATGTGAATATCATAAAGGTTATAAACAGAACTGAAGTTAAATTATTAATAATTCAGTAAGGATACTTAAAGCAGAGGAGGAAATAGTTAAGGCAAGCATTTCTCATTCCTAAGTACATCAACTACCCTAGCTTCCTAAGTTTGTTGAATTAATTATGCATTTCTATGCAATCCACATAGTATTGGTTTAGTTAGTTATTGTTAACTGGTTATGGTATTCATGAGATTTGATAGTATTTTAGTCTGTTTTCTGCTGCTATGACAGAATATCAGAGACTGAATAATTTATAAAGAAAAGTCATTTATTTCCCAAAGTTCTTCAGGCTGGTAGGTCTAAGGTCACAGTTCTGGCATCTTGGAAGGACCTTCTTGCTGTGTCATAACATAGTAAAAAGGCATGCTCTTTCAAGTAAGCATACAGGACAGAGAGAGTAAGGAATCAGATTGAACTCATCCTTTGTATCTGGAACCCTTTTTTGGGATATATGAGCATTGATTCAGCTTACTCCTGATTCAACTTACTCCTGAAATAATGGCATTAATCCATCCATTAGGGTTCTACCCCTTCATCTCTTAAAGGCCCTAACCATAACAATGGCAATTACATTTCAACATGAGTTTTTGAGGAGGCATTCAAACCATAGCAGAGTATTAATATATCATTTTATTAGAAAGTTAGTAAAAAGCATCCATTCTGGGCATTCTAACAAATAAATTGTGATATTAAACTAAGAAGAATGAGAAGATAACATTACGTACCTATTATTGGATAACTCCACATGTAACATTATTTTCCAGGGGTCAATCGAATTATACTAATATAGTCATGTCCCTTATTCTGTCTCATTCAGCCACTTTCTGATTCAATCTGTTTCAAATAACACATAGAAAGCAAAATGCAATGAACTGTAGCTATAAAGTGACTTCCAGAATCTATGCCAATCTTTCAAGGAAACACTGGACTGGATTGTTCTAGTGGTCATAGTGAATAGAAACTGAATCCTATCATGATAATCCTCTTACAGGTTTGTCCACAAATCATGGCTAATTATATTCCCTTATTCACATTAAGTATGTTTAAAAAGCATTTACTTGCAACAGTCATATTTGAGTGCAAGAAGTATTACTTTTTATGTAAATCAAATGTAATCAATTCTAATCTTTCTTTCATCTGTTGGTGGGAAATTGAATTGCATTCATCATTTGGTGTTTCCTGCCTGCATGCTTTGAGCAACTTCCCTGTGAGGGTATTACACATTTTAGAACACTGGAGTTTTGGTCTCTGTACATCAATCCATGTCACTAAGAGTGTCATATCAAAGCCAGTACACTTCCCTGATAATGAGTGGCTCCCTTAATTGTGCCAAAATTTTCACAAGAATAGTTTTGCCTACATTGAGAGTCACAGAATCTAGTGTACAACTTTCTAAAGTCGCCTCTTGTTAATTTTGATTTCAAAAAACATGCTAGACATCTTCTGTAGACAATATAAGTAAGCAGGATGCTGGTCCCTACTTTATTTGGAAGCTCCAACTACCATCTCCTCCCTACCACTCACTCTACACCTCCTATTCTTTTCATCCTTCTTACATTATTTTCCTTCCCAGTAAGGTTCAGCATAATTTTCCATCAGTGTGCCTGGAGAAATATGGTACTGGCCTCTCTTCTAGGAGTCAGATCGGGAAAAGTGATAAGAGACCCAGTCAAATTTTATTTATTTCTGTCACTGTTAACTCATCATAAGCAACTTTCTCTTCCTTCAATAATGTCTTCAGTTTTTGCAGGTACAAGTCTCCAAATAATATCAGCATATAGATAATAAATACAATTTCTAAATTATCAGGTTTTATTGTAATTTAAATGGCATTACAAATAATATTTGTTATTTGTGTGACGTTTCACATATTTGAACATAGTTTGCCTTCAGGTGGGCTAGCATGTAGGTTTAGTTGGTATAAGTTGAATGAATTTTCCTATTCACTGTTAATATGCATTGGGCTGGCAGATGGTTGGGGTTCATATTTCTGACTACCATTAACTGTGGGATATTAGAAAAGTTATGTCACCTCTTAGATGTCACATTTTTAATATATAGTATAACAGATTAAAACTAGGGCACTTATAAGGATCTTGCTTGCTATATGACATTAGTCTATAAAAT
Source organism: Cebus imitator (assembly GCF_001604975.1). NCBI lineage: Eukaryota > Metazoa > Chordata > Mammalia > Primates > Cebidae > Cebus > Cebus imitator. Next base: position 4,244,789 of record NW_016107341.1, read on the forward strand.
GATTGTGATTTATGCTTTTACAACACATTTGATTCATGAAATCCTTTTGAACAATATTTTTATTGTTAACCATTAATACTGTAACATATATAAGAATCTGTTTATTTTACAATTACACTTTTTTGCAATTGGAGCTAAATCTATTTTAGATATGTGAGTAAAGAAGTCATTGATTCTAAATACTTTCAATGTGCTCAGACTTAGAAAAGAAATACCAGTCAGCTCAGATCATTCAACTGTAGTCTTTGGTATTTCTCAAATTTCTTTTATTCAAAATGTGATGAAAAATTTTTTAATATGTAAATTTATTTCATTTTGGAGTTTATATATGCAAGCCATACTTTGCTAATTTTAATTGCTTGTTCTTCACAAAATTTGAGATTGAAAGGAGGTTCGTGGAAAGTAAATTGTCCAAGATCACATCCCAAATCAATGACAGTTTCAAATATAGAATTTACCTTCTCTAATTCCAGCCTATTTAAAAAGATATCCATGCTGTATAACATTTCTCTAAAGAATTCTTGTCAACAGTCCTGCCCAAAGATGGAAACAGAGTATATTATCATAGCATATAAATTTGCATAACAATCTGTTACATTCATTTTAAATTCAATATAAAAATACAGTGACTTAAGGCAAAAGAGTAGAATGTTCCTGCAAATCTCCTATATATGTATTTTAATGCTACTGAAATTTGGAAGAATATTCATTTATAAAATTTGCATTAAAATTTTTAATGAGTTTAAAATTCTATTATCTTCATATTGAGAGATAAGATTATGATGTATTATATTTTTAAGTGTATATTTTAATGGGGTAAAATTTTGGTATTTTGCTTTTAAATCAACTTTGGGTTTAGTAGCATTAGTGATAAATATTACATTTGCTTGGCATGTAGATTTAAACCAAATTTAGATTCAGACTGCAGACTGGCTGTCCCAAGCTGAGTTAACCAACCCAAATGTAGTCAATGTAACAAATGTAACAATGCCGAGAGAAAATAAACTAGGTATTGGGGACACCATTGGAGCCCTGGGGAGCCAAGACCAATCCAAAGAACCTGGACAACTGCCACAGAGAGGGCCATGAGAGGAGATGTAGGAAGTGCAAAAAGGAAAACTTAGATGACATGATTTCTATGCTTGGGAAAGTTTTACTAAATATGTAAAGTACAGCTATAGATAAGGAAAATAATTAAGAATAAAATGGAAATTTTAGGATCCTAAAGTTCTTTTTAAAATTTCTTATATAAACTTTCAGCTAAAAAATGCATATTTACAAGTTGTAAACAAGCAGTTGTTCCGTGTTTTGCATTCTATCATAGTCATAGTATTCGCTGCAGTAGGATGGAAATAAAACTAGAGCAGTCATCAAGCAAGTACAATCCCCCTGAGGGAGTCAAGGATGGAGGATTAACCAACTTGCTCAATGGCAAAACAACTAGTAAATAACCAAACTGCATGTGAACACAGTTTGATAAGGGTGAAAAGAAAATATCAACAGTCAGCTACCAATGGCAAGATGGCTCATAAAACACATTTTTGATACAGAAAATATTTATCTATATAAATATAGTGTATATTCTGTTTATTAAGAGATAGACAAGTGTTAATTTTTAATGCTAAATATTACACAGAACTCTATTTGAAAGCATTATTCCTATAGTTGGTGGGTAAAAAAAAAAAAGTTTTTAAACCAATTAAGATTTCATTTTCAATAAAATGAAATTCAGAGTACCTTCATTCCAGTACATCTCAAGAAGCAATGTCCTAGTTAATAGCAATTGTTCTTAGGCACTTATTCAGGTTGTCATATAATTTTAAACTGACAACTCAGGTAAATCAGAGAGACAGGGTATATCTAAGGGTACCTATTGAATAGGACCTGGAGAATGGTGAGGGGGCTAGAAGGCAGACTGAGCCTGCTTTGATAAAAAGAAGGTCCATTTTTATACATTTTGGATATCTAGGCTCTATTTTAAGTTTTCTTTGAGCCATAAATACAAAAAGTAAAAATAATAGCAATAACAATAATAAATAGCAATATTATTATGTGATTAGCTCTTCAACACAACAGTTTTCAACTTCAAAATTTTATAAATGGGTAAGGAGAATATATATGTATATACCATGGAATTATATTAAGCCATGAAAAGGAATGAGATCTCGTCATTTGCAGCAACATGGCTGGAATTGGAGGACATTATATTAGATGAAATAAGTTAGGTGTAGAATGTAAAATATTGCATGTTCCCACTCCATATGTAGGAGCTAAAAATGTTGATTTCATAGAGAATAAAATGATGGCTGCCAAAGGCTGGGAAGGATTTGAAGCAGGATATGAAAAGAGGTTGGTTAATGGGTACAAAAATACAGTTGGAGAGAAAAAATAAGATCCAGTGTTTAGTGCGTGGGGGGAGACTAGGGAAGGAACAGCGGGGGATAGGGAGTTGGGAAGGGATAACATGGGGAGAAATGCCAGATATAGGTGAGGCAGCAAACCACATTGCCATGTATGTACCTATGCAAAAATCCAGCATGTTCTTCACATGTACCCCAGAACCTAAAATGCAATAAAAAATATATATAACAAAAAAAAGATCCAGTGTTTAATACACAGTAGAGTGAATATATTTAGCAATAGCATATTAGTCAGGGTTCTCTAGAGAGATAGAACTAATAAGATGTATGTATATATGAAAGGGAATTTATTAAGGAGAATTCACTCAGACGATCACAAGGTAAAGTCGTATGATAGGCTGTCTGCAAATTTAGGAGCAAGGAAGCCAGTAGTGGATCAGTTCGAGTTCCAAAGCCTCAAAAGTAGGAAGCCAACAGCGCAGCCTTTAGTCGGTGGCCAAAGGCCGGAGAGTCCCTGGCAAACCACTGGTGTACATCCAAGTGTGCAAAAGCTGAAGAACGTGGAGTCTGATGTTCAAGGGCAGGAAGCTTCCAGCACAAGAGAAAGATGAAGGCCAGAACACTCTGCAAGTCTGCTCTTTCCAACTTCTTCCGCCTGCTATATTCTGGCTATGCTGGCAGCTGATTAGCTGGTGCCCACCCAGTTGGAGGTGGGTCTGCCTCTCCCAACCCACTGACTAAAATCTTAATCTCCTTTGCCAGCACCCTCACACACCCAGGATCAATACTTTGCATCCTTCAGTCCAATCAAGTTGACACTCAAACTATTAACCATCACAAATAGCTTATTGTATATTTCAAAATAAATATACTCAGGAAAATATACCCTAGTTTTGAATGTCTTATTATCACTAAGTGTGTCTCCTTCTCCTGTAAATAAATATTCAAATACTAATTTTTCCCTTTACCAAAGATTTCCCTTCTTTTCTTTTTACTCCTTCCTCTTTCATCTTTCCTTTCTTCCATTTTTTTCACCTTTCTCCCTTTTTATGTTAATATATAAATAGATCAAAATTGTAAAATGTGAAAAAAGTTAATTTTAAAAATTCCATTTATCTATGTCTTTCTCATACATTAACACTGCCTAACATTAAAATGAATGAGCAATTAGTATAATTGATGTGGACAATTTTATTGGAACCCTGAAGCCCACTTGCTAAGTATGTTTGCTATTGACTCAGCCAGAGGAAATGGCCAAGTTCAGCTGATCATTTGCTGCTGCTGCTAGTACTTTATAGAAGACTCCTGAAAGAGGTTACTCAAATTTGGAAAATTACGCTATAGTCATGATTACTACTCTAAGTGTAGAAAAGATAGCAGACAAATTGCAAATAACTGATACTATACATTTTTAAATTAGGTTTTGGCCTTTATTATTTTTTTCAAGGTCTGCTCTTGTGTGTTTTTCATTTATTCACTTATTAACACATTCATTTTCCTTTGTCTCATTTTATTTTCCCATTCTTCGCTCCTTTTGGTGAACAACTATAATAATTTATGAGATGCTTGATATTCATAAAATATGTAATGATTTATTTTGTATGCATGTTATTTAAATTGACATAAATGACATTGGCCAATAGGTCAGATCCTGTTTCCCAATTGTTTTTAACTTGGCAAAGACTTTAAGATGTATCCACCTTCTGGTGTTAACACCTGGTATGGCCTGTTTCTTTCAGCCTCTGCCAAGTATTTCCATCATGAGCATTCACAACACTCTCAATGCCTATTTTTCCTAATACCTCCACCTCCTCACAAATACATATCCACGAAGAGAATTTTTGGGTGATAGTGTGTGCATGTGCTTGATTTAACTACATTCTGCCAGACTGCCCTCCAGAACAGTTGCACTCGTGCATTCTCATTAAAATAATTACATGTTTATGAATTGTAAATAAGAGGTTGTTTTATCTATTTATAGTCATGATATTCTCACATTATAGAGAAAATAAACCAGAACAACCATCAAGTAAGAATATCTCCTTGATTAAATCAAGGTCACCAATCCTACAGCCCAATCAACACATGGCATTTTATGGTTTTCAAACTTGTCCCAATATGATGACAGTTAGGCAATATATTCTGGCTTCAATTTGCACTTTCTAATCACTAATGAATCTGGGCTTTCTTCACATACTTGCAAAGTTTTGGAACTTCCTCCTTTGTGAATCATCTTTATTTTACTAATCACTTAGATATTTCCAATTGTTATCTAGTAGGCTATCATTTTTTATTAATTTTTATAACATCATAAAGTGTTAGACATAAACAAAGGTGATGAATTATGTAGTGCCTACTACATATGAAGCAGTAGAAAAATACATACAGAGTGAGTATAATGGATAAACGTCATGAGCTTTTGTGTGGCATACGTTTGGATATAGAGTAGTCTGTAAGATTTTTAACTAACTGAATAATTTTAGTCATTAAGATGTTTTCAATGTGATGGTAAATAATAAATATAGATCAAGAAAGAACATAACATGAAATTTTGTATTAAGGAGAAAGGAGTAGCCTTTGCCCATTTAAGGAACATGCAAAATTAAGTAATCCTAGAAGTTATGAAAGCAATTTGAGAATGTTTTATGTTAATATTTTTAAAGTTCTAGAATTATCTTATTATTCTCTTTTCTGTGTTTAGTAGCCTATTAAGCAAGAGACTTTGCAATAAATCCTTTCATCACTGCTACATAGTCAGCAAAACTCCAGACTGTCTTAATTTCCTATTAAAAGCTATTAAAGGCCAGGTGTGGTGGCTCACACTTGTAATCCCAGCACTTTGGGAGGCCGAAGGCAGTGGATCACTTGAGGTTAGGGGCTCAAGACCAGGCTGGCCAACAGGCTGAAATACTGTCTCTACTAAAAATATAAAAATTAATCAAGTGTGGTGGCAGGTGCCTGTAACCCCAGCTACTCAGGAGGCTGAGGAAGGAGAATCACTTGGACCTGGCAGGTAGAGGTTGCAGTGAGCTGAGATCATGCCACTGCACTCTACCTTAGGTGAAAGAGTGAGACCCTGTGTCAAAAATAATAATAATTAAAAAAAGCTATTAAAATAGCTACTTTCAAGGAACATAATTGATGTCTCATCTGTGCACTTTCATACCTGAAATTTGTAATAATTTAAATGTAAAGAAAATATAAATGTTTACTCAAAGTACTATGTAATAAATATCATAAATTAATATGTATACTACTTTCCAGAAAAATCTTTCTAAAACAGTGTAAAAAGCTGTCTTGAGATTTAAAATGCTAACATTCAAACCTGTTAAATGATAAAATACATTATTGGACTTCCACAGAGCATAATTTTCAACAAATTTTTGCATGTATTTTTAAATAGTTTATAGAATTTTACAATTAACAAATAATTTTCATGTATATTTGAAATGTCATATTTAATTTTCACAACTACTAGAACCTCTTTTGAGATAAATAAGGAGTGATTTGTTATATCTATATATCATTCATTATTTTAATATGGCTCATAGAATTTGTAGGACATTAGACAATAGAAAGGGGAATGACTATTAAATGACTATGTTCAGTAGTCATCTTCCCTATGCTGTCTCACTGCGGGCGCCGAGCCAGGATAAAAGAATTGACCCAATCTTTTGAACTGCAGCACTGAAACAACTAGGATAGGAAACTGAGGCGGAGGGAAAGAATTTCCGTTAATGTGTTGTGGCATGGAGCAGGTCATGTAGGTTATGGTGTCAGGTGTGTATCCAGGCAAAACTCTAATTATCTGTTTATTTTTTTCAGAAATTTATTAACCATACTAGTTTTTTAGAAGCATTTTTATTTTTATTTTATGGGATAATTATGTTCTATAAATTTGCCCTTTTATTTTGGGATGTAAAGAATAAACAAGTAAATTCAATTTAAAAAAGCATGAAAATATGTGACTATTCCTTTTCATAGTATGTGCTCCTGCAGAAATGTGACTATGCAATTTCTGAATTCTAACAACTTTAATTTTATTGAATTCAAAATCATCTATTTATTAACGTGCTCTTCTTCCTTATTAAAAAAAAAGTGCTTTATTTTCCTCTTTCAGCATGCTAATTTTTCTTTCGTGGTGTTATCACTGTCTTTTACATAATTTTCTCATTTTGTGTGTACAACAGCCTGGGATTGTTGAAATAAACCTAAGGCCCATCTGAAGATAAAGTTTCCTTGGAGTAAGTTATAGAAAAGTCATTCTTGTTTGTGTTATGTGAGCCTTTTTATGGACTTCTTTTACCATTTGACTATAGTGTAAAAGCTTTTCCCTTACAACTGGTAAATATGCTTTCTAACATATGTCATAATCATTAAAACTTTTAAAGACACAATCATGCCATGTTTAGAATTTCCCATTGAAGCCAATGATGATCAATAGGTAATTTCACATAGGCATCTGTGAAGCTCATTAAAAACCTAATGGTTCAGGCTGGGCACAGTGGCTTACGCCTGTAATCTCAGCACTTTGGGAGGCTAAGGCAGACAGATCACCTGAGGTCAGGAGTTCAAGACCAGCCTGGCCAACATGGTGAAACCCTATCTCTAGTAAAAATACAAAAATTAGCCGAACGTGGTGGCGTGCACCTGTAATCTCAGCAACTCGAGAAGCAGAGGCAGAGAACCTTGAACCTGGGAGGTGGAGGTTGCGGAGAGCCGGGATCGTGCCACTGCACTCCAATCTGGGTGACAGAGTGAGATTCTGTCTCAAAAATAATAATAATAATAATGGTTCAACAGCATAATTTTGATATACAGACATTTTTTCTCAAATAAAGCTGACAGTGCTCACACTTATTTGAGCATTACCTTGGATGGTTTAATCTACTATATACCCAATTCACATTAACCACGCATCAGGACACTGTGAATCATGCCATATATAGACCCTTCAATGATTTTGACAGCTCATATCAAATGGACCAAAGAAGCTACGTGTAAAATGTTGTAATATTAATTGTGTTACACTTTTCTTTTTTTCTATGAAATTATCTTTCTAGATAGAAAAAAAGAAATGACCTGACCAGGCCAAACCAGGCCAGCTACATAATTTGCAAAACCCATTGCAAAATTAAAATGTAGGTTCTTTGTTCAAATGTTATTAAGAATTTCAAGATGACAACAGCAGAGCATTAAACCAAGCATAGGCCTTTCTGAGCTCAGGGTCTTGTACTAGTGCACAAGTCACAGACCCATGCAGCTGCCCTTCCTGTAACATTCCTGCTATTCCTTGATTCAGGAATGTCTGGAATGCAGTGAAGAAAAAGACAGGAAGTAGCATTTTGTTTCATCCAGACAATATATAAGCTACAACGTTTCTGAAATGGAGCTTCACAAGGAAGTCCAAATGACTTTTTTCTACTACTCCCATTTCATGATAAAATACCAAATACATTATTCTAGTAGCTTGCTCCCCACAGGAAAATTATATTGGTGGTTGTAATTGTTTGGTTTTTTTCCTATACAAAATTGATTTAAGCAATATACATTCAATAATTTATTTTATGGCAGTGTGAACAGAATGCATGCGTTTGATAATATTAAATAGATTTTCAAAAGCAAAATTTTGCATGTTGTATTAAATATATTTTATGCATTCAGGTAAGTTAATGAGATCAAACTGCATAATGGTTTTGGTATTAATGTTGCAGAGAACTCTGAACTGATGCTTTCTGAAATGGTGTGCTGAGTTGACTTCTAAATGCAAATAAATGTCTTTGATGCCCTGTGCACCCAGACTAGAAATAGCACACATATGATTTTATATTCAAATTTGTCTTTTTAGGGATGCAAGTATTGGAATGGAATGGAATTCCCTTAACTTCTAAAACATATGAAGAAGTTCAGAGTATCATTAGTCAGCCAAGTGGGGAAGCAGAAATATGTGTAAGACTGTGAGTTTTTCCCCATCTTTTTGTTTCCATTTTTTGGCTATCCATGACTCTTTTAATTTAAAATTGTTAAGGTGGAACCTTTGCCAGTTAGCAAGATTTTCTGTAATTATAAAATAAAGTGAATATAAGTTTTATAGATTTCTCGTGTTTGAAATCAAAGCCTAAAGCATAGAAAGAATTCAGCTAACGTAGTTTCTGATTGTGTCAACAGCCTCTTCCCTTTCATGCTTTTATTGAAACATACTTCATTTAAATGAAAGCCTGAACCCATTTAGATTTCAAGGGTGTGTATTTAAAAATGAACTTACATGTAATTCATAAAGATTTCACCTTAAATAATCATTTTTATCAGCTCTGACTTTTAACAGCATTGCTAATATATATTGGGTTAGGAGGGTAAGCATGCTTTGGAGTTGCTTTATATCATTAACCACTTCTCATTTACCTACTGAAAACAATTAAGGGTAGTTGGAAAAAAAGTGTTCTTTGTCTCGGATTTCCTCAATATCTTTCTTAATGTTTTGTTTTAATTTTTAGGGACCTCAATATGCTATCAGATTCTGAAAATCCCCAGCATCTGGAACTTCATGAGCCACCAAAAGCTGGTAGGTAAACAAAATCTAGTTTCAATGGTGAATAAAGACATAGACATAGAAGTTGTTGCAGAGGCAGATGTGGTTGTAGATGAAGATGTAGACATAAACATAGAGACAAAGATAAAGTTATAGATTTTTTTTACATACTTATATAATTATAGACAAAATCTAGGGCATTGTAGCTCCAGTTTTAACATTCTGGAAAAATACATATTTGGGTGTTAGTCCCCTTAAACAAGTTCACATAAAATCCTTGCTGCATGAGTTCACTGTTTTAATTCTTTAAATATGAATTCATCCTGTGAAAGTAATGCCTGGAGCCATTTCTTTTCAGTTTTACATAATTTTTGGAGCATACTTGATTCTTTTTAGGATAACTGTGTTTAAAAAANAAAAAAAAAAACTTATTCCTGAACCTTCTCATTGCCTTTTTATAAAAAACAAAACTCAACATGTAATTTCATAAGTACATGATGAGATAGATTTAACATCTTTCTTGAATGACAAATATAATCTACAAATTTGTTAGATTCATTGTAAGATTTAAAACATCACTTTTGACTGGGCATGGTGGCCCACACCTGTAATCCCAGCACTTTGGGAGGCTGAGGCAGACAGATCAGGAGATCAAGAGATCAAGACCATCCTGGCCAACGTGGTGAAACCCCCGTCTCTACTAAAAATACAAAAATTAGTTGGATGTGGTGGTAGACGCCTGTAATCCCAGCTACTTGGCAGGATGAGGCAGGAGAATCACCTGAACCTGGGAGGCAGAGGTTGCAGTGATGCAAGATTGCGCCACTGCACTCCAGCCTGGCGACAGAGTGAGACTCCATCTCAAAAAAAAAAAAAAAAACTTTTCCTATGTTTAATAAATTTTTGTTGAGCACTTTCTACTCTTGCAGCCCCAATTCTAGTAATCTGGGTTGCTGCACTAAACAGAATAAACCAAGTGCCAGAGAAATTTTAATACATTTGTAAATGTAAATATACCCATTGAAATTTTCCCCTTAGAGAAAGGGCTGTGTAAAATTTAGGGAAGGAAAAATAGCTAATCAAACAAATTAAGTTCCAATGGATAAAATTGGATTTTGCATCATTCAAACAATTCTCTATGTAAAACATTAAAAACATTTTTCTGAAGACGCAACAGAAACTTCACTCTTCCTCTGTAATTCAGTATTATGTCACTCTTCCCAGAGCCTTGTAGACTTCCTTAGCAATTGATACATAAAAGTGCAATTAAGTTAATTTCATTTTTAAAGTTGAGCTTATTTTATAGGTAATGTTTCACCTTTGTCACCTGGAGCGCACATAGTTCCATGGTATTAAGTACCTATGAAATGGAGAAGCACGTAAATCTATTTCATTTTCTTGTAGTGGATAAGGCGAAATCCCCAGGGGTTGATCCTAAGCAGTTGGCAGCGGAACTCCAGAAGGTCTCACTACAGCAGTCACCACTGGTCCTGTCGTCAGTTGTTGAAAAAGGATCTCATGTTCATTCAGGCCCTACATCAGCAGGATCCAGTTCTGTTCCCAGCCCTGGGCAACCAGGGTCCCCCTCAGTGAGCAAAAAGAAGCACAGCAGCAGTAAGGTGAGGAGTGTTGTATGTGACCTCTGACCCACTTACTTTCTAGTTCTTTGTTCATACCATAGATAAAAAGTAAAATACCATTTTCCAAAGTATTTTTCTTATGATTTCTAATTTCCAGATGATCTATCAAATTAAGAAACTTTTTTTCTCTTCCGAGTACAAAACTGATCCAGATGTATCAAGATGATGTATTTCTACATCTCTTAAAATATTTCCGTAGTTATGAGGAACTTGAAAAATGTGTCTGATACTTCATATTTTCTGGTTCTCTTTGTTGTTGCATGAATCTGAGCTTTGTATATAGAATATTAGCTTTGCATCTTTTTGGAAACACAAAATACATATTACATTAGATTTTATAATTTAAGTAAAAAGTAAAAAGGGCACAGCAATAAAGAAAATTTAAGACAATAACAAACAAGGAAAACCAGTAACATGTTATCACCACTTTGAACTTTATCCTCAATTCCACATTAAGAATTTTTTTATTGATGCAAGTCTTCATTCAAAACAAATTCTTCCAATACTATTGTTTCAAAGTGCTGGGGAATTTAAAAAGAACATAAAATTATTTTTTAACCTTATAAAAAGCAGAGGAAATGTAGACAATTTATAATTTCCCTCATAGATTTGATTCTTAATTAAAAACTATCCCTGTGGTTGATACATACATGGGGGAAAAAAAAGTGTCCTTTTTTAAAACATGAATAAAGGTTTGTCTTTATGTGGTGAGATATATGGGAAGAACAGGCTATATATATATATGCTTAGGTCAAGTGACCAGACATCAAAAAATAAAGTTTGTTTTTTAGCTATAAAAATACAGCAGGTATCACCAAAAAAAAAAGTATCCTTTTATTCAGAAGCAAACAACAAAGCAGGTTAACCCTAATCATTGCATCATAAAATGATTTGTTGTTGAAACTAAATATAGAAAAGCCTCATAAACAAAGTAATTTCAAGGGCTGTTAGACTAAATTTTAAAGTAAGTTTTAACACAACTACATTTTACCATAAGCAATTATGTGCTAATTTTGTATAATTACCTTAGAGAGGGTCTATTTTGATAATCATTTAAAAATAATTCATAAACTAGCCAACTAAAATACTAACATAATTAATACTAAATTCTGTTTCATAGATGTTTCTATGTTATAAAAACATAATTTGAACATATTTGAAGACAACTTCTTTTTAAATTAAGCAATTAACCTCATGCAATATAGCTTATATTTTTAAATTTTAAATTATTTTTAATTAGTAAATAAAACATGTTTATACTGTACAGCATAATTTTTTATTAGTTTTTTTATTATTATACTTTAAGTTCTGGGCTACATGTGCAGATCGTGCAGGATTGTTACATAGATATACACATGCCATGGTGGTTTGCTGCACCCATCCCTCCATCATCTACATTAGGTATTTCTCTTAATGTTATCCCTCCCCATTCCCCCCATTATCCCTCCCCTTGCTCCCCCACCCCCAACAGATCCCAATGTGTGATGTTCCTCTCCCTATGTCCATGTGTTCTCATTGTTCAACACCCACTTATGAGTGAGAACATGCGGTGTTTGGTTTTCTGTTCTTGTGTCAGTTCGCTGAGAAGAATGGTTTCCAGATTCATCCACGTCCCTGAGGCTGGAGGTGATGGCTTACGCCTGTAATCCCAGCATTCTGGAATTACAAAGCAGGCAAAGCACTTGAAGCCAGGAGTTTGCGACCACCCTAACCAACACAGTGAAACCCCATCTCTACCAAAAAATACAAAAATTAGCCAGGCATGGTAGCATGCGCCTGTAGTCCCAGTTACTCAGGAGGCTGAGGTGGGAGCATCACTTGAGCATGGGAGGCAGAGGTGGCAGTGAGGAGAGATCACACCACTGTACTCACTCTAGTCTAGGCGACAGAGTGAGACTCTCTCTCCAAAAAAAAAGCAAGCTCTCACACACAAATATTCTAAGAATTACAATTTAAAAAAAAAAAAAAAGAAACATCAATACATTGTAGAATGGCTAAATTGAGCTAATTAACATGGATTACCTCACTTGTTTTTTGTGGCGAAAACACTTGAAATCTACTCTTCATTCCTCAGAAGTATTTGGCTTAAAATTTTTTTTAAATCTACTCGTTTCACAATTTTCAAGAATATAATGCATTTGCTAATAACTGTAGTTACCATATTGCACAACAGATCTTTTGAACTTCCTCCTAAGAGAAGTTTTGTACCCTTTGACCATTATTCCAATCCTTCCTTTTCTCTTAGCCCCTGGTAACTACCATTCTTCTCTATGCTTCTATAAGTTCAACTTTGTTAGATTCCACATATGAGTGAGATAGTGTGGCATTTATCTCTCTGTGCATGAATTATTCCACTTAACATAATGTCCTTCAGATTTATCCATGTTATTACAAATGACAGGATGTCCTTGTTTTTTAAGGCTAAATAGTATTCTGTTGTGTATATGTAACACATTTTCTTTACCTAATCATCTACTGATAGACACTTCGGTTGATACTCCATCTTGGCTATTGCGAATAATGCTGCAGTGAACCTCAGAGTGTTGGTATCTCTGACATACTGATCTCATTTCCTTTGGATATATGGTCAGCAGTAAGATCACTGGATTATATGGTAGCTCTATTTTTAATTTTTTTTGAGGAAGCTTCATACTGTTTTCCATAATTGATATATCAATTTACATTCCCACCAACAGTGTGCAAGGATTCCCTTTCTCCACATTCTCATCAGCACACACTATCTTTTTTCTTTAGGATAACAGCCATTTTGGCTGAAAGGAGTTGATATCTCACTGTGGTTTTAATTTATATTTTTCTGATGATTAATGAAATTGATGTTTTATATAGCTCTTGGTCATTTGTGTCTTCTTTTGAGAAACGTCTATCCCAATTCTCTGCCTATTTTTAATTCATGTTGTTTGTTTTTCTGCTATTGAATTGTTTGACTTTCTTATATATTTTGGATATCAACACCCTGTCAGATGTATGGTTTGCAAATATTTTCTCACATTCAATAGGTTGTCTGTTCACTCTGTTGATTTAAACAATCAGCAGAAGCTGATTGGGTATTCAGCTTTTTAGTTTCTTGTACTTCTGGTTTTTTTTATTTTTGCTTTTGTTGCCTGTGCTTTTGGCATCATCTTCAAATAATCTTTGCTCAAACCAATGTCATAAAGCTTTTCCCTCATGTTTCTCTGTAATAATTTAAAATTTCAGGTGGTATATTTAAATCTTTAATCTATTTTGAGATGATTCTTGTATATGATGTAAGATGAAGGTCTAATTTCATTCCTTTGCATGTGGATGTCCAGTTTTCCCAGTACGACGTATTAAGGAAGCTATCCTTTGCCCATTTTGTGTTCTTAACATCTTTGTTGAAAGTCAATCGACTGCAAATGAATGTATTTATTTGGGGTTTATCTATTGTGTTCCATTCTATATGTCTGTCTGTTTTTAGACCATACCATGCTGCTTTGATTACTGTAGCTTTGTAGTAGATTTTGAAATCAAATAGCATAATTCCTCTGGCTTTGTTTTTTTAGCTCAAGGTTGCTTTGGCTATTAGGATCTTTTGTGGTTCTAAATGAATTTTAGGATTGATTTATTAGTTCAAAGATTCCAAAGAAATTTTTATACAGAGAGCATTGAATCTGCATATCATGTGGGGTAGTATGGACGTTTTAAGAACATTATTATTTCCAATCCATAAACATGGAATAGCTTTACATTTATTTGTCTTCTTCAATTTCTTTTATCAATGTTTTAGAGTTTTTAGTGCAAAGATATTTGCCTTCATGTTTAAATTTATTAAGTATTTTACTTTCTATAGTAAATGATATCTTCTTTAAGATAAATCCAAGAGTCTTAACCTCAAACATAAAACTAAAAGATTTTGGACTTCAGAGATTTTTATCATATTAGCTATAAGACATAGATCTTGTGTTTTATTTTACTCTTAAACCCTCTTTTTGGTCAATCTTAGTCATTGGGTGCCTTACAACATAATTTATTTGCTTTTTATTTCCAATTTTATTTTTAACTCCTGAGTTATAGACTAATATTTCCAATTGTTTTCTTAATGAAGATATCATTTAAATGATATCTTCTTCATTTCATTTTCAGATCATTTGCTGTTAGTCTGTAAAAATACTACAGATTTTTTATATTTATTTCATATCTTGAAACTTTACTGAATTTGTTTATTAGCTTTACAGTATTTTGATGAGTCGTTAGGGTTTTTTGTATTTAAGATCATGTCATTTGCAAACAGGCACAATTTTACCTTTTTTTCTTTCCAATTTGGATGCTTTTTATTTCTTTCTCTTGCCTAATTGCTCTGGCTAGGATTTGTAGTACTATGTTGCGTAGATGCATATATTTTTCATGTTCTCAGATTTTTCATACATTTAGTAGTTGTTTAAGCACTATTTGTTAGGTACTGTGGTAAGGAGTGGGACACAAGATAAATCCAAGAGTCTTAACCTCAAACATAAAACTAAAAGATTTTGGACTTCAGAGATTTTTATCATATTAGCTATAAGACATAGATCTTGTGTTTTATTTTACTCTTAAACCCTCTTTTTGGTCAATCTTAGTCATTGGGTGCCTTACAACATAATTTATTTGCTTTTTATTTCCAATTTTATTTTTAACTCCTGAGTTATAGACTAATATTTCCAATTGTTTTCTTAATAGCTTCACCTGGAAGTTCTTAAGATGTGACAAATAACTGCTATACAGTTATTTAATTCTATTGGTACTAACACTAATCAAATATGATTTTTTAGATTATATATATATATAACATATCTACATTTTTAATTGAAAAATTATAGTCAGTTGATGCTGACACTCCTGAAGAGAGGGTATTACCTATTCAACTTTATTTATATATATATACACACACACATATACATATATATACACACACATATAAATATACATATATACACACACACACATATAAATATACATATATATACACACACACGTGTGTGTGTATATGCATATGTATATTTGGTTTATCTTTAACATTTAGCAAGTGCAGTTACTTCTTGAAACATTTTTGCTGAATAAATGAATGAATTTAATGATATTTCTTGACCCATCAACTTTTAGTATGCATAAAAGTCAAAACTTTTTAAAATTTTTCTCCAAATCCTGCAATGTTAAAACATTTTTATTGAGAGATTATTAAAAACATTTAGTGATTGTCTGAAGCTTACATATCCAAGAATCAGGTAACATATGTCCAAATATATCATACATTCTTCAGATAATTTAAAGAATTATAGTTTTAACTTTCTGTTTCATTAGATATGAGATTAACAATGTTTATAACATTTATTAATGTAAATGAATATACTAAATCTAAAATATTTAAATTAAAATTAGCATAATTATACACTTAGATGTTTAGAACACAACTGTTAAACATTTTACATATTATTCATTAGTAATTAATTCATTGATAATATTCTAATTTAAATGATTACTTTTGAGTAAATATAGATAAAATAGGAGTATACATTAAAAAAATTATATTTTTTGCTGAATATGTGTAAGATATTGAATTAACAGAATGTTTTATTACCTTGACTTCATGATAAAATACATATATAAAAATATAACTATTTCAAATAATGAATTTGTTTAAACTAATTAATTTAGTTTTTACTTGTTTACCATATTAATTGGTTTAAACTGATTAATAAATGTTTATCTTCAAAATTAGTAGTTTTCTGCCTGAAGCAGTTTTGTATCTAATATTTTGATCAATTTTTCTTCATTCTACCTTTAAAATCTTAATAATTTCCTCCAAGTTATGGGATAAATAATTTAATTAAAATACTTATTAGTTTTGCTAGTTCTGATGAAATAGATTGTTGGTTTCGCAGAGGTTGGTGACCATAACACCCTTATTGTCCAGTAATTTTTTTATGGTACTCTTAGGAACAAAAAAATACCTAAGACAATTCTGTTAAGTAATTATGTTCAAACAACTGAATACATATTTATATCCTAACATCAAAACTTACTAATATTATTTGAAAAATAATACACATAAAATCAAATAAAATACATTCTTTTATTTCATTGTTAACAACTACAATAACATGTCATATCAATACGATATGCATGCATTGTCAGTGCTGCCCAACTTCTCAAACCATGAATCAAATTAGATACTAACATTCACATTACCTGGTCCTCATCACTAATCTCACTAGTTTTCTTGCAGCACATTTTTTAATCACGGTAATCAACCAAAAGCAGCCTCACAGAGATAAAACATAATTGAAAAGAAAGTAGTTTGCTCTAATCTTGAAATGTGACTAAACTGAACTGGTAGTTTGCACAGTGTTCAACAGATGTGCTCTTTTACCCTCATAATTTAAAACATCTCACTGTGTTCAGCACCCCAGGACAACTAAAATTGGATTCATAAGTCATGCCTTAAGATGCAAAAATATCTGATTTGAGGAAGCTCCTAATCTTGAATTAAGATAGAAATAAGAAGCATTCCATAATGTGTATATACTTCAAAACATGTACACAATAAATACATACAATTTTATCTTTCAATTAAAAAAGGAAAAAAGCAAAGAGACATAAGGGAACTCTTGGAGGTGATATATTTATTACCTTAATTGTATTGATGGTAACATGAATGTATTCATAAGTCAAAGTTCTTCAAATTTTATATATTAATTATATTAAGTTTCTTGTATATCCATTATACCTCAATAAAGCTGGAAAAGAAAATTATATATATAAATAGTTCCAGTAACTTGTATGCTACTTATTTCTCTAGATTTAGTTTGGTTTTCATGAAGTATAAATAGTAAGATTATTATTAAATAAATGTAATTGTTCGGTAACTAGCAAACAGTTTATCCTTTGAAGCCAGAACACAGTTTTAATAATAAAGGACATTTTTTTAAATAAATGAGCTGAACTAATTAAGGATATGTAGCCTAGAAAGTTTAATACTTCCTCCATAATTCCACCAATGATTATGTTAATTTTATTCCATAGTAGTTTTACAGAACAAGACTTGGCATAAAGCTGTCTTCTTTAGATTGCTCTCATTTCTAGAATAAAAACATAAGGGAAAAGATACATATATCAAAGTAAATATGAATCTTGAATCTTTCTTTTTTCCATTTAATTAGTGAAACAAGGCCAGTATTACGTATGTGTAGGGAGACAAGGCTTTATTTGTAGGATGGCAAGGTGGCTGCCATTTTAGTACATCTCCTCTCCACACTGATGCCACATTGCCTAAAATTCTTTTATGGATTTGAGGCCATGGACGTTATCTCTCTTTTTGTACAAATATTTCATGGAAATTTAACAAGTCAGCAATCATTTATTCAACAATATATGAATTACTGTACCAGATCACTTACTTAACTGTCTTTTAAGGCTTCACTGGCATAAAGAACTCGTTAAGGAAATGAGAAATTCATATGGGAAGGGACAGAACTACACTAAACCTGTGTGTACTAATAGAAAATGATTGTGTGGGTGCTTCACTTTGGAAGTGGGCAGGGAGGTGCTGAGCATTCAGCAAAGAAGTAAAAGAAGGTCTTTTATACCTTCCATCCTCCTCGGCAGTTCTTGTATAAAACAGTATCTTTTATTTGTTGAATGTATTTTAAACATTACTGTAGAGATCTTTAAAACCTGTAAATACTTTAAGTGCTTTAAACCTAAAGTGTTCATTTTCTTAAGTCATTGAAAATACTGCTGGTATAAAATTACAGCTTCAAAGCAGGCTTACCAAAATGAAAAATAGATGTATGCATCTATAAAATTAAACATGCATTGAGAACTATAAGTAGACACTATTATTCTGAAGCAGCCAAATGGATAAAATATATTTTCCAAGCAGTTGCTCTGTCCAGATGGAAATTAATTTCAGAAGGAAGCCAAAATTCTGTAAAAAGCTTATGAATGTAATACATGTTCTTTAATATTACAGCCTACTGATGCGACAAAGGTGGTCTCTCATCCAATTACAGGAGAAATTCAGGTATGACAGTTTTTTAAACATCACCATTATGTAATCTTTTTTGGTTGTTTTGCCACTGGTTTATTGAAATTATAAACACACTGTTAGGATTTTTCTTATTCTGTAATATAGACAGAACTGTAAAGGAAAATGCAATGTTATAGAGTAGCATATTAACACAAATATATGTTTTATGAAGTCTAATCAGAGCTATGGATTTTTATACTTTGAAATCTGCCTGATACCTTAGCAATGTCAACATGTTTTGTGCCTCAGTTGCTTTATATTTTTTTAATATATTTTAAACATGACAGATTCTCCTGGAAATTAGAAGTTTCTAAATGGGTCCACTGGGTTTTTCCTTCTTTTAAAAATTGCCTTAGAAATTTCTGAATAGTTCTTGTAGAGAAGTATTTTTCATACCATGGGTCATAACTGCTTTGTAATTTATAAAATTAATTTAATAATTTTCATCAGGAAAATAGAATAAAAATGGTATAGATCATCATCTTTTTAAATTCTCTCTGTGTGTTTTGATATTCATATATTTCTAAGTATGGATTATAGGGGAAAAAAAACTTTAAAAACCTACACCTTACATGATACTGAAAAGTAATTTAGAGTAGATAAGAAACAGCATATAGAAAGAATTAACACTGTAAAATAGTGACTAATTGAAAATAGTTATGTTTCAGATGAAAGAGAGTCTTAGCCGTATCTCCCTCCAACATATTCTAGAGGAAATTTTCACAAAAGACTTCACAAAGAACAACAGAAACTTGAATTAATTTGAAGATAAGCATAAAAAAGGGGAGATTATGTTCCTAGGAGTAGAAATAGTACAGTGAAGGGTATTGTTGTCAGAGAGCAATGGTTGAAAAATCAGCTTTGAGAAATAGGTTAAGACAAAATTTAAAAGAACATTGAACACAATCGTAGGGATGTTAGCCACTACATAATATAGCATGATCTCTATTTTTCAAGTATGAGAGAGACTATTTGAAAAGAATGTGTAATGAAAATTAATATGGCAGTGACCTACAAGAAATATTATAAAGGGGAGGACATCAAGGCATAGAAATCAATTAAGTGATTATCCAGGAACCCACTACAAAGCAAAAGTGGAGTGTGAGTGTGGAAATGGAGAAAAAGTGCATAATGTTGACATATTACTAAAAACAAACTAATAGTACTAGCCTGATGACCTCCATACTCCTGATCTTGCTGTTTCTCTGCTATTTCCAAATTCCAAAAAGCCAGCTTTTCGCAAGAACTGATCTTTCTTCATTTCACAAGCAGCAAAGAAAATGTTAGAATTTCTGATTCTTAATAGCCTTCTTTCTCTTTCTAACTTCTTTTAAACTTCTGTCCTTGGTAGTATTTCTTTTGGACCCTGTTTTTTTGGTTTGATTGTTGTTGCTTGTTCTGATTTTATTTTGCTTTCATTTGAGGAGTACAATGTAATTCTATAGTTGAAATTTACCCTACTATTATTCCTTCTTAATTTGGGGAATATTTTCTTAAGGCAGTGATTTCAATTATTATTATTATTATTTTCTTTTAGCAAAGGCTCATTTCAAATGAAACCTTATGTAGAAACCCAAACCATGAATCTGTCAGCACTGGAGTCGCTGTGGTTGCAGATTGCTGGGGCATCCCGTTCTCTCTCAAAGCTGACCCAGAGCAACTGTAGATGTTCCCTAAGGTCATACACAGCAAATTTTGAAAAGCACTCTCTTCGGGTAGCCTGCAAGTTTTCATTTCGATAAAAAATGGTTTGGGTCCTTCATCAGTTAAAAGTGGACTCTAAGGCTGGCAGAGAAAGGAGAGAATGGGAAAGTATTTCTCCTTAACTAAAGATCTGAAAGCTGTTTGAAATTTCAGTGTTATCAATTATAGGTTATTTTATATTCTGTATTTCAGTACCAGATTATAGCATACAGTTACTGCATGATGGCATACCATTCTCAACTTCCCCTTTCTCCTCTTCTTTAATGGTACTTTGCTTTCTTTTTCAATGTGCTTTTATTATGGTCAGGGACTCTAGGCTTTTCTGGATTGAGATAAGCAATTGAAGATGTATTTTCTGCTAGGAAATATAATAAGATCAAAATTATGCTAAAATGAGGATTTATTTTCATTATGAAGTTTTACCTGATGGTATGACTCATTTGAGTTATTCTATTTTAAATATAAATGCAGCATATCTGTTTTGTATGGATTATTTTAAAAGTTAGTATTTTTCTATATGGATTTACCCTTTGAAATGTGGATTCCTTCCTCTCTATTATTTAATAAACAAAAATAATATCAAACAGAATTAAGGTTAATTCTAAATGATGCCAAAAGAGCCTTTCAATTGTAAAATAAAAAATTACTTAATTATTTTAAATTATGCAGTTTTCTCAAATGTTTGTTTGAATTGTATATCTTTTAGTATTCAGCCACAATTGTGTGACAGCCAGCAAGCATCTATAAAGCAATGCCTCTTCTTTTTTCAACTTCTAAAATTAAAAAAAAATTATTATTCTAATATCTCACTCTATTAGGAAAGCAAGTGCCAAAAGGAATGTACAGGTTTAATATCAGATAATGTAACATAAAATGAGGTAATAATCTGTGTATTCTTAAATATTCTTACATTTCAGTACCGACAGCTGTATCTTTAAATAACAATTCTACCTGCTGCTAATTATGCAGCAAAATGCAAATGATATTTCATAATAATTTACCAATTAGTTAATTTCTTTTCAAAATTCTGGGAATTGTTGTTAATAAACATTAACAACATTTACTATTTTCCTAAGAGTAGCAATTTTATTTAAAAATATAACCAGCATTCTACCATATGATCTTCCTTCTAAAGAAACTTTAAACAGGCAAGGTCTTTTCACTGTGGAGAGAATGAGCAGTATGTTTGCTAGGAATTACAATATGCCTAGGAGCTCTCAATTAAATTAGACATTAACTGGTCTGTTTGGTTTCAAATAAAATGAAAATGAAAGTTGGTGCTGCTTATGAGAATTTTTTTGAACCACTAGTAATTATTGAATGATAATGTATAACATGCTTTTAAATACTTATGGAATATTTTTCTGTCTCCTAAAGCTTCAAATTAACTATGATCTTGGAAATCTCATAATACATATTCTCCAAGCAAGAAATCTCGTTTCTCGAGACAACAATGGTTATTCTGACCCTTTTGTGAAAGTGTACCTTCTTCCAGGGAGAGGGTAAGTGAAGTGAAGAAGTATTTCATCCCATGTTTTTAAAAAATAGTATAGTGCTTTCTAATCTTTAATTTCAGTGCCCCATTTTAATTGAGTTTATTATCTTTTCCTTGGTTTTCTCCACATGTCATATTTATTTATTTCCAATTAGTAGATAAGGTAGAATTAAAAACTTATAATTAAGCCTTAAGTGGTTCTGGAAAAACAGTGAGTGCTCATAATAAAATAGCTTCCAAGAGAGCAAATCAGCCTTTCATTTCTGGAAACCACTCCTATGATGACCTATCAGATTGACTATGAAATAATTTAAGGAATTATTTGTGTCAAAGTTAAAGAATTGGCTTACCTTTCAAAATTTATCTGAGAAATCGATATTCAAGGACTCACAAGTTACTGCTTATTTTTATAGGACATACATTTTCCAATATATTGGTTGTTTATTTAATGGCTTCCTGATGTGTCCTTATTTATATGCATATTTCCAAATCACTGATTTAAAAATTATAAACTAACACAAGGTAATATTTGAAGTATTGACTTTGGTAAATAAATTTTAAAAAATCTCTTTGACTCTCTTGTGTGATGTATAAATTATTGATACAAGCAAGTATTCATTGGAGATATTTAACTTTCACATAATGAATGCAAATTGCTGTGTTCTGGTATATAAGTCAGCATACAAGGATGGTTTCAAAACCCTGATTTGAACCCCACAAATTATTATCCTTCATTTGAACAATTCATATCAGCCACATTAGCAAGATGGAAACAAGATCAGCAAATAGAGGTAAAATAGAAAGAACTTTGAGTTGGTAATTTAAAGAAACTGGTTTTATTTTTTATCCATTTTCCTTTTAATTAGGAGATTGACATTTAAATTTTTCCTTTAACTTGGAAATTTTCCATTGTTGCACACAAGTAGAAGGAATAATTTGACCCACCATATACCCATCACTCAGCCTCAGCAGTTATCACCTAGTGACCAATCATGTTTCATTTTTCCTCATATACTCCCTTCATTCATATTATTTTGAAGTAAATCCCAGCTATTATAATTATTTCTGCAAATATTTTAGTATGTATTTCTGAAAAATAAAACTTATTTAAAAATAACCTTGATACCTTGTATAACCACAATTTTAAATTTTTCAAATAATTCTTCAGTTGCTTTATCATATTTTCCTAGTTGATTTGATTATCTAATTGATGTTTAATAGAATATGCTATCCTTCAATAGCAAATTACATATTCCTTTCAAGTACACACAGAGCATTCAACAAAATAGACTATTTTCTAAGACATAAAATAATCTGTGGCAAATTTAAAAGTATTTTAATTATATGAAGTGTATTATTTGACTATAGTTGGTTTGTTTAAATGGGATCCCAATTAGAGCTATACACTACACTTTAATCTGCTGCCTAGTATTTATATCACCAAAGGCAGATCACCAATTTCTTTGAAATTCAGTTTTCTTGTCAACACTGAGAGCCACGGTAGGCAGAATCATCATTTTTAGCTTGTCAGGGGAACCAAATTAGATAATACTCATAAAATAACTTTTAAATTGCCAGACACTATATCAAATGTAGTTCACAGCTTTTAATTTCATCCTTCTCTATATTTTTATCTTAAAACCTTGGAATCGTTGGTATGGTTGCTCTAATTTTAATTTATTGAACATTTTGAAAACCTAATACTTTTATGTAGAGTTTACCAATAGTCACATAGTATATGAAAGGGTGGTTTTGGTTTTATGTTAATTCATTTATATCTATATATAGTAGATGTAACTATAATTTGGCAACATCTTTTAGAGTCTAACAACAACAAACTGATAACTTCATTTTGCCTTTGATTTGGGTCATTACACATTCAGTGTTATTTAATGACAATGTTATGATACAAGGGGAAATCACTGCCAAGGATTTGTCTGTAACTAGCATTTGCAAATGAAAGAATGAAAATAAAGCACTGTTGTTGATATTCTATATTCTCTAATGATATCCTGGAATATCATCTTTTACACAATATGGGAGTACCTATCTTTTATTTATTACAGGATATGTGTCAATTAGAATGTACAGACTTAAAGAACCAGAAAGGACAGGCAGGTAACAAGAATCTGTCAGTCCATTCTGGGATAAGTAACAAGGAACGATGGGAACCATGGTGAAATGGAGAGCAAATACCCCACCTAAAGCTATCCTTATGCAAATTGTCAAACAAAACATCCCTTCTTGGTGAGATTTGGCTCAAAGGCAGCTAATAAGCTGCTCTTATTCAATTCCTAGGTCTTTCTTTCAATTACTTCTGCTTATTAGACAAGCAAAGGCCTTCAAATGTATTACACTTGCAAGATATTATTTTCACTGTAGTTCTAGCGTTATTTTCTGCCTCATGTTATTTATATGTTGTGAGATAGCTCCTCTAGTTATTATTTTCATATTTTCTTTCTTATTTCTGTTCCTAACAATTTTCTTCCTATCTTTTCTACTTTTCTGTTTTATCCTTCACTTTCGCTCTTGGAATCAATGCAGTCAAGTCATGGTTGTCCAGAATGCAAGGTAGAGTTGTTTCTCTTTCAGTGTCAAGCTGTGCTGTTACGTCTTGAGTTACACTTTTTGCATTTTTATGTACATTCACTTGCACTGTGACATGGGCTGTAACCTATTTTTCTACATGTTTGTATCTGTTGAATCATATCTATAACAAATTGTTCTGAGCATATTTCTATAGCTTTAGCAGATGTATGCAATAGAACACAGAAAAATAGAAAATATTAAAAACAGAAAATATGAATAAAGAAATACTATTACTATGGAATTAGATATGACTAAAGTCTCATTTATAATCTGTCCACTAGAACTCATTTAGCTTCTCACATGATAATCCTGAATTAAATTCTCTTGAGTCTTCTATTACAAATAAAAATATCTGTAGTCACTTCTCAAAAGTAAAGGGTGTTCTGGATGTCCAGTGCCTGATGTGTCTCCCATCCTAAAGATAATAGGGGTTTGAACTTGGTCCCTCACTTGAACCTAATGTTGAAACATTTTCATGCCTTTATAACTTCTGCCCCACAGTTTCTGCTATGCAATATAGGATGCCATAATTGGCTTGCTATAGTGTATTGGCAACAAGAGAAAATACCTTTGTTCCCTATAGTGTTTCTAATATAGCTCATAACAAGTTGCCTCATTACACTGTTAACTAAGGCAATTTTTTAGTATATAGCCAAAAGCATTATTTTGCACATCTCTCATTGCATTATAAATTAAATGTGTCATTTAATTGGAAAGGCAAATCATGTACAATCCATAGCAATAGGGTGATGAGGATTTTAATCCCACCCAGATTATTAATGGTACAACATTTGTTTTTGCCTGTGAGATTAAAATTTGACATCTTTACTACTAATGAGCTGTTGCCCAAAAGAGGCTGTTTCTGATTTTTAAAAACATAAATATGTAAATATTGCAAACAATATTATTAGTTACCACAGCCTTGCTATTGCCCAGAAACTTTTTGTTTCCTTACAGCCACATAATTATGGCAAACAACGTAATTGACACTGAGATGGATTCCTTGTTATGGCTAGTTCTCTCATCACAGAACACAATCCAGGTCTCTCAGGCTGATATGCAAAATTAGATTTGTTTCAAAGACTTAGTGTTATTTTAATAACAGATACCTGTATTATTAACCACATTATTCAGAATCTCCCTTTATCTATAGGAAATGGGGGGAAATTTTCAGAATGAGAGATTGTATTTAATTTAGAAAAGAGAATATTTTATCAATGTCAATAATAGCATGTCTTAGATAACTATTTAAAAGATCTAGAAGCTACTTTCTTATATTTTCATCTAGAAATCACTTTCACCATATCTTTGAGGAATGTCAACGTAAGAGGGAATTACATTGACTAGGTACTGACATTGTAAGTTAGACTATGGAAGCCAATGAGTAAGGTCCTTAAGAACTTGGGTTTGAATTTTAGCCCTGTCACTTAGAAGCTGTAAGATTTCTCCAAAGCTATTTCCCCTTCTGCAAAATAGGAATAATAACAGCTCCCTTCCCAGGCTTATTTCTGTGAAATATATGAAATAAATACATCAAAAATGATAAGCATAACGTCTGGCACATAATATGCTTTCATAATGGTAATTGTTATTATTGCTAGCAATGTGTTATTATTGCTACATTTTATGTAACCAATGGTTAGTTATCTCTGCAACAAATAATTCAGAATGCTTGAGCTACTGAATTATGCTAAATTAGTTAACAATACTATATAGAAAATTATACAACTTTTCTTTAATAATGTGATGCATCTTTTATTGTTAAATTTTTTTAAAGTCCTGTTAACTAACTAAAAATTACACTGATCTGGTTTCCTTGTCTCCTTTAATTTCTTCTTCCCACCCTCAATCAATATATTCAAGCTCTGAAGGGCCAAATGTCAGGCAAGTTAAGGTGAGAGGATGACAAGGAAAAGGTCTGAGTAGTGCATGAACTCTATACTTGCCCTTTGATGATTAAGAAATTGGAATGAGCATATATGAAGGGCCTTGCCCTGGTTTTCTCTCATCACACTGTTCAGCAAAGTGAAAATATGTTCTCATTAATGAGATTTTGTTATGAACATAATTATTTTTAGCTGTCATTATACCTGGAAGCCCAATTCCTGGCTGGGCCTTTCTCTAAATAGCATTGGTAGTCTATCAAACTATTTCCTCTGGGACCTATGGAAAGCAGGTACAGGTGTGTGTATTTACAATGTGATTTCCAAAATTTATTTCACTTCAATAGACTTTAATGGAAAACAAAATACAAGTATGTTTTTAGGACCACTGAACAAACATTTATTTAGCATAGTCTATCTACCAGACACCGTGCTGGGTGCAGGGGTTATAGCAGACAATGTAGCCATAAGTCTCTGCCATCAGAGAGCAAAGAGGAAAATAAAATGATAGACAATAAGCACACCATTACACCATTAAACAGAGCTTACGAAATGGGATACAGGTTGTGCTTCTTTCTAAATTAAGAGAAACAACCTCAGAAGAGTAATTTTGAAAAACGTGGGGTGTGTGTGTGTGTGTGTGTGTGTGTGTGTGTGTGTGTGTGTAGTAAGTTTAATAAAGGAAAACCAGATAAAACACTAAAAATGAATACCTTCAATGTTTTAGATAATTTTATAAAAGTAGATAACACCAAAAAAGTCTTCAAATTTCATTATCTTTTCTCAGTTTTTCTTTTGAAATTAAAAAAAATATATGGAAAACTGTTTTCCTGCTGGTTTTGAGTAGAATAATTGGATTTCGAATATTTTTCAGACAACCTTAAAAGCATATATACCTATGCATGACAAAATGGCCAATAAAAACAAATTAATAAAAATAAACCAGTCAAAACTTCAACAGGGTGAACTTTTAGATATTTTCTGATAAGCGCCATGTTCCATCTTTATGTATTGACCTTTTCATTTTCCCTTATGAAGAAACTTCTTTGATTATTAGATATAGCCTAATTGTTGTAATGTTAAATCATTAATGTAATTGTCCCACAGGGAATATAGTGTGTTCACCAGACAAGAAAGGAAAAGGAGGATGAACTACACTTATTTCTCAGCCCGAATTTATGCTCACATTCAAGAATCCCCCTTTACCTGCCTACCTTCAACTTATAAATCCACAGATTTTGATATGACTATTTTGTATAGAGTTTTAAATTGTGTTAAGTGGCAACGCAGCTCACTGAAATCATGTATGAGATGATCAGAACATGGTAGTTATAAAACAAGTGTTATTGAAGAATGGCTCTGTGTGACCAGCTCTGCTTATCAGGAAATGGAAGGGCAAAAAATACTGTAAAGGCTTTTATTGGTGTTTAGGAGCAAGCTGTTTTTAGTTTCATTAATTCTAAAGGCATTGGATGTTTTAGGTCTGGAGAGAATTAGAGAATCAAACTCACTAATATGATTAAGATACTTTATTAAAATGAACATTTCAACTTTTGTCCAATCAGTTTAGTTTATTTCTAAATGTATCTGGTCAAAAATCAGTGTTTATAATGAGTAGGCCTAATTGTTCCACAATATTCACTAAGGATGTACTATTCAGAATTTCCCTAGGCAACTCTAAAGATGGCCTAACTTGTTCGTGATGTACACATGTTATACATAATTTATATTATATGTATACAATAGATATATATTTAAATTGAAGTGGAGAATTTTAGCTTATAAAGAAGACAGACTAGATACTTCAGGTAGTGAAGCATGCAGTTAAGAAAATAGATGGATGTCACATTTTATGATGGGCCTGATCAATTGAGTTCAAATAACATTTAAGAGCAAGGAATCAAATTCCCTGTATTTGAATTCTAGTCCTGCCAGTTAATAACTATGCAATTTTGACAACATGCCTTAATTGATCTGAGCTTCAAGTTTTCTCACCTATATAATGGAATAATAAGTAATACCTGTATAATGGGGTTAATATGAGGATTACATGAGTTAACACATGAAAAGCACTTGGAACTTTACCAGAGAAAAAATTAGGCATTTAATAAACTTTATGCTTTTAATGTACTTACTTTTAACAATGTTTTTCATGTATGAATCAAATATATAATCATATATCAATACAATTAGGGATTTTTAGTTGATAGAGATGTACAATTCCTGATGCAGAGTTGGCACTGAATAATTTTTACTAGGTGTATAAGTGAAAAAAAAAGACTAGATGTTGATATGAGAAATTTGAATATCGGTTATTCCTATGTATGGAGTAAGAAAAGATAGTGACTGTTAAATCCCTTTGAAGATATTTCAATACTACTGCAGATTATTATATATTTTCAGACCTAGAATTTAAGTGAAACTTAAATTTTGGTATTCCCATCTTGTTAAACAAATTATATATTTTTTAGAACTTAAAAAAAAATAATTTTACTACTGTTAAATATATTATAAATCTTAATATAGTTCCCATAACCTCACTACATTCATAAATAAGTTCAAAACAAACAGAGATTAAAACTTATATTACCGTGTGTTTGTTTCCTGCATATATTCACCTATGAGAATAGCCATGATTCTAAAGGACCAATCCAAGTTTATTATTAATTTAAAAGTAGTCACTAATTTTATGTCACTATCAACTTAAAGTTATTAACTCTATGTATTAATTCTGTGTAGATACTTTTTTGTAGACACGTTCTTTCTGTCACCATCAAATTAAGTCAATTTCATGTCAACATCAAAAAAAAAAAAAAAGAATCCAAAACTAAATTTAAAGCAACGTCTTACTAAAAATTTTTGAATTTTTTATTATAAAATATTTTAAGTTTGCTAAAAATTATAGAAAATACCCTATATAGCAAGCATACTTGCTATCTGATTTTGTCAAATGTTAACATTTTGCTATATTTGTTTTAGATGTTTAAAAATAGAAGATCATATACTGAAACCCTCTGAAATAACTTCCCTGTCCATCAAAAAAAACTCACTAAATAGAATTTAGTGTTCATAGTTAACAAGTTTTATTTTATATTAATATATATGTATGTCATATATATGTGTATATATAATGTATAATATTATTTGACATGATTATATCTTTATACCATTATACCTTAATATATATATATATATATATATATATATATATATATTTTTTTTTTTTTTTTTTTTTTTTTTTTTTTTTTTTTTTTGAGACGGAGTTTCACTCTTGCTACCCAGACTGGAGTGCAATGGCATGATCTCGGCCCACCACAACCTCCGCCTCCTGGGTTCAGGCAATTCTCCTGCCTCAGCCTCCTGAGTAGCTGGGATTACAGGCACACACCACCATGCCCAGCTAATTTTTTGTATTTTTAGTAGAGACAGCTTTCACCATGTTGACCAGGATGGTCTGGATCTCTTGACCTCGTGATCCACCCGCCTCAGCCTCCCAAAGTGCTGGGATTACAGGCGTGAGCCACCGTGCCCGGCCTATACCTTACTATATTAAGTTTTTGATCAAAACTTTTTTCAAGATATAGCTGTCTTGATATATGGAGATTTTAAAAATTCGTTTACTTCATTTTCAGTGTCACTGTTTTATTGAAATGAATATATCACAATGTATTTATTCATCTTCTATTGGCTTACTATTGAAATAATGTTGTAATTAATGTTCTTGAACAAATTTCTTGTGCACAGTAGGAGAATTTCTCTATGGTAGAAGTGAAATTAGTAAAAATGGTGTGTGGATGTTTGGCTATATAAACATAAATTTCAATAGTTATTGACAAGTTTATCTAAAAAGTGTATGTAGAAACTTATATAAACTTGCTATCCACAGTCTATAAGAGTTCTTCTCTCTTTAAATCATTGTCTATACATTTCCCTAAAAATGTTTCTAATTTATCTTGAATGACAACTGTCAAATTCTGCTCTTAATTGTGTACATTCAAATAGGTTGAAGTGGGAGGAATGCTGCTATATTTCTTCAATTGGATTCAGTTCACAGTGGCTGACTTGTGAAGTGTTATGAAACACCAACTCAGTGCTTCTTAATCTTGGCTACACATTAGATTTACCTGGGAGCTTTCAAAAATCCTAATGTTCAAGCCTCATCTCAGACTAATTAAATCATACTTTTATTTGGGATGTAAGCAGGGGTAAGAGGGATGTGGGTGGAGGGTTGACTGACCCACCTCCCACCACCAGAACTCAGGTGATCCCATTATGCAATGCTGAGAATTACTTCCTTTGTATCTGACTGATAAGAAAATAAAATCAGTGAGACAAGGAAAGTACTTTCCTATAGGCCCATCTTTAAAAGTGAGTGGTGAGCTGGAGTTTAATTTCTCAACAGTTTCCTCTAGAATGTATAGGTAAATTAGTGGCAGGGGAAAAATTCTAGGCATCCAGGGTATGGCAATACTTCAGACCAGGAATGTAGCAAGAGTTAGTCTAGCTATAATTTGGAATAGAACTACAGATTACAAGGGTCAGGATCCAGCCCTTTTTAAGGATAGGCAGCTTGAGAAGTCCAGACACATGTCAAGACCCCCAGACACGTGTCAAGACCCCCAGACAAAGAGGTTGGTGTGCAGGACTCTAGTGCCCACCAGAGATGAAGTATTATTTAGAACATGAGACATAAGCTTAGGCAGAAAATTCAGAAAAAAAGCAATGAGAGTTAGAGAAAGACCTTGTCTGTGTGGGCACCATTTGGTAATAGCAGATAACAGTAATCTAATTTCAACCCCATCAGCTGGTTTGGTGCCAGCTATAGATGTTCTGCCAGACTTAATTAGGATAGGCTTTGAAAATAAGTTGTTTTTAAATGTGTAGTATATAAGCTTCTAACTGGTGCTCAGAGGAAATGGAAAGTCAAGGATTAATGCAAATGTCCCAAGTTGTAATAAATGAGGAAAGATTTTTATTTGGTTCATCAATTGTGAAATAACATATAGACATAAACTAAGAATTTATATTTAATTAAAATTGTTTTATAACTACATTAAATATACTGTACCAAGAGCGTTGGAATAGACTTTAAATATTAGATAACAAGTGTTTATGGAATGTCAGACACAGCAACAGCCATTCCTCATCCTTTTCTCAGTCACTACAATCATGACAATGTTTTCCTTTTGCTTTTCTGTAGGTACAAAACTGTAGGAAAGTTAAACACCGAATTATTGTTTATGGCCAATAACGTTGATGTTACCATTTAGTTCACATAATTATCTCCTACATTCAGGAAAGAGTAAGATTTCTGAAATTATAGTATACTTATAACACCTACAAGCATTTCTTTTAAAAAGTAATCATTAGGGCAAAGGAAACTACAAGCATCCAGTGTGTTTTTAAATTAGACTTAAACTAAGGTTTAAGACATGAGGATGATGAGATAATTATATAGTGATTCAAAATAAAATATGTTGAATAGTCTGCATGTCCTTTAGTTTAACCGTGAAGTCATCAATTAAGGTGAATAATCAAGATAACTCTCTCTTTTCTCCAAATTCAGTGCTGAGTACAAGAGAAGGACTAAATATGTTCAGAAAAGTCTTAATCCTGAGTGGAATCAAACAGTAATTTATAAAAGTATTTCCATGGAACAGGTATGTAAAGATTATTTCTAGGTGACAAAATTAGGCTAATATAAGTACAGTGATAACACAATTATTCAAAGATTGGGATCTATATACATTTTGCCAATCAAACAAAAAGAGTTAAATAAAATACACATAAGAAATGTAGCCAATGGAAAAAAAATGAGTGACATTTGAACATAGAGTGAAAGTAAATGTGCAGCACATTTTGACAAAACAACCAGACCATAAACAAACAAAATAAGAAAACTAGTGGAATATTTTCCATTAATTATTTCAGAATTTAAATTTTTTAATATTCTAAGCCACATTTATAAAATTTAAGAGGGAAATATATTTTCCAACTGGCTATCTTTTGACTTTCAAAAACAATACACAGAAAAGATAAGTTTCAATGCATAGAACTGTGTTACTCCACCAGAAAATATTTCAGGAACTCATCTGTTTGCTAAATTGAGGCCTCCTGAGAATCTGGCATTGTGGTACTAACCTCTACGAAGTAGGCAAAATGATGACTAGCATAAAAGATTTTCACCACAGATAAGTGACTATGGGCAAAATTGCATTAATGTGCTTCTGAAAATCTGCATTTTTATAACTTTGAGTAACAGACAATAACTGAAATTTATACGGTTGAATTCAGAGAGAAGACTACAAAGGCAGTTCCATATAAACCAATGTACAAGTGAACTGTCTTTCAAAATGAGGTTCTTTATTTGTCTTCTAGTAGATTAATTTGATGACAAAGTTGAAGCTGGATATAAATTATAATCTGGGCTCATGAATTTTAAATAAACTCACCTGCAGAAATAAGACAGTGCTACTATGTTTTTTGGAAATTGCTGAAACAACATCTAATCCAAATACTTCATGTAAATAATCCTAGACATTTTTACAATCTATGAATTTCTTATATTCAGAGTATTTAAAAATTCTGCTATTTTTAAAATGAGGTGGGGATAGAATAAAAAAGTTAGAATTAACATTTTGTTCACAAAATAATAATGTTCCATGTGATCAAACACTAGTTGAGACTGCAAAATCATTCAAATTTTATATACTATTTAATATATTTAAGCTACATAGTTTTTGGTAAAATTTTAAGTATTTTCACATAAATAGAAGGAGTTTAAGGAAGTAAAAATAAATATGTTTACTGTATGTGTGTAATGAAAATGTATGATGGAAAGATGAGGTTAATTAGGTTTTTATTTGAACTGTGTAGCTCAAGAAGAAAACACTGGAGGTGACAGTTTGGGATTATGATAGATTTTCATCCAACGACTTTCTTGGGGAGGTAAGCCTCTGACTTCCTTTCCCTTATTTGCTTCTATGGTAAACCACCAACTAAAGCGTGATGCAAAGCCTGTTTCTGAAGTTTATAAGACAGCCATTTTGAATAAAATCTTTTGGCAGATAGAATTTATTTCCTGATTTATTCTTCGAGTAGATTACTAGCAACTCAAAAATGATTTTCACGCTATCACTTGTACTTTATAATTAATTTCTAAGATGAAATATTTTTTCATTAGGAAAATATGTAATCATACTGTGAGTCCAAATGGGATTTGAAGTAACAAATTTATTATATTATAAAATGACCTGGACTTTTAAAACTGTGTTTTCAGGTGCCTTAATTGATTTGATGTTACATATCACATTGTTATTTATAATTAAGTATCCTGAGAAAAAACACTGAAAACATTTTAAGAAGCAAAACTACAAGTAGGAGAAAACAATAAAAATAACTTTTACATTAACATCAAGGAGTCAAAATAACCTAATTGTACACCTGTATCAGAATATCTCATATGCCCCATAAATATATACGTTTACTATGTACCTGTAAAAATTTTAAAATAAATAGCCTAATGAAATTGTTAGAGTGAACGGATCTTGTGAATTTTTAATCTATTTTATATATATACATTCTTTATAGATACATATATACGCACACATTGTTTATACCTAGGAACATAATATATATATATATATATATACACACACACACACACACACACACACACATATTGTTTATATATAGGAACATTATATATAATACATATGTACACATTTTGTATATATACATTATATATTATGCATTGTATATACACACATGTTTATACATAGGAACATAATAGAGATATATATACACATATTGTTTATATATAGGAACATTATATATAATACATATGTACACACTGTATATATACATTATATATTATGCATTGTATATATAAATATATATTATGCATTGCATATATACACTGTAGATGGGTATATGTGCAATGCATAATGTATACTATATATAATGTACATATACATTATATGTTATGTATCCTATACAATTGTATGTATCCAGATGTATATTTATACTGTATATAGTTTAAATAGTGTATATAATATATATACACATATACATTGTTTAGTGCTCTGCTTAGAGCAGAAGTTAGGGATGAATATTAAAAATCATCTCTAAAAAATCCAAAATCTACAAAATATGATATTCTTTTGATAGAGATGATATAAAACAGTCATGTAATCAAGGTGGTAATGAGGCCTTGTTTGGTTCTTAAGACTTTGCACCTCTCTTTTCACCAAAACCAGAGCACTTGCTCCTTGCCTTCCAGCTCCATCCAGGTCTAGCCATTTGGACTAATTCTGATCTTAGGCAGGAGTACTCTAGATTAGTATCTGACTTTATGTCTCATTTCAAAAAAGTGACTTATTTAAGTCCTTCTAATTTATGATCTTGTGTTTACATGAGCCTAAAAATATATATCCATTAGTCTGGTCTTCATTTCTTTTTAGCTCATCAAATCTAAGATGTCAGCAACTGTAAAATGCACCAATGTACTAAGAAAAAAAATGTTGCCAATTAAACCGTGACAAAAATGTGTTAGTCATATCCCTATTTCAAATGCTAACTGAAGTGTGTTTTAAAATAGAAGAAATACATTCCTAATTGCAACTTACTCATTCTTTTTCATTTTGTCCCTTTTGTGACTAAAATCAAACATTTTTCAAGGTTGCTGGTCCAGTTTAAGATTAGAATGAATTCTTACAACAAAAAGAAGTTTTGTGTTATAAACAGATTGACTTGTGACCCTACCTTTTCACATCATATCCAAATAATTTAATAGTCAAAAATGTTATACAGTTCTGTTCAGGCAAACATTTATTAAGCATCTTGTATGCACAAGACATTGTTTCCAGTTTCATTGGTGAAGAAAAATGAGGAAGACAGAATCATCATCCTCAAAAGTTATACTGTATTTTTTGGTTTACAGTCTTGAATAAACCTTAGAAGATAGAAAAAGTAATGAATAAATTATACTTTAGCCCCTAAATTTCATTTATTTATTATACTTTTTTCAGGTATTGATTGATTTATCTAGCACATCTCACCTCGATAACACTCCAAGGTGGTATCCTCTCAAAGAACAGACTGAAAGCATTGATCATGGCAAGTCTCATTCCAGTCAGGGCAGCCAGCAGTCTCCAAAGCCATCTGTTATAAAAAGCAGAAGCCATGGTATCTTCCCTGACCCATCAAAGGGTAGGAAATATGTTTTAAGTAGAAAACGCTTTGTGTCTCTTTGTTCAGTCTGTATCTTCTTAGTGTGAATGTTTGTATATTTAATATATATTAACAAATTAGACACTACTGGAAAATACTTAATATAACTATAATGTCATGCAAAGAGTGATGGATATGGAATTAGGAGAAATGGGCTTTAGTCTCAGATCATCATGCATGCTTAGGTGTATGATTTTATAATCGTCACTTCTCTAACTGTTCATTTTTCAACATATAAAATGGAGGAGTTTGGACTATATGAGCTATTTGGTCTATTCCACCTCAAAATCTATGATAACATGATTTCAGAAAATGCATTTGGGCATTTCATAAAGATAATATAAAAATTCCTACCAGTTCATTAACTAGACATAATTATTATTGTCATTAACGTATAATCCTTCTAATAGTTTGAATCTCTGGTTGCCCATAAATATTGTTTTACCCCATAAATATAATTTTTATGCTACTTATTATTCATCCTACAAAGAATATTTTCCCCTGTCATCAAAACAGTTGGCGTGCTGAAATTTTCTTAAGTCTTTCCTAACTGCTGGACTCTAGCTAATTTTTTAACAATTGTTATTATTGTTTTAACAGTGCCATACATTGGGTATGGCAATATGCAAATATGTACAGCACTCTCATTCAAATGAGCTTTTCCTCTGACAGGCTCATTACCAACTGTCCTACAACACAACATTAATCCTCATCATAAACTGAGTTACTGCCTCTGTGGGATTAACGTGGTACCTTACCTAGATATACTTAACTATTTATAAGTATTAAATATAATTTTTATATTGGACTTGAATATTACTTCCTTGTCACGTTTTCTAGGAAAGTGCGTCAAATTGAAAAGTGGTTCTTTGTACATGAGATTCTCCAAATCATAAATGCAAGTGTTCTAGGAGATGAGAAAGTGAGTCCATGTCCAGTAGGCCACTGAGTTGATATCATAAACCACTGCCTATGAGTGCTATAGATTATTTA
This sequence comes from Cebus imitator, assembly GCF_001604975.1. NCBI lineage: Eukaryota > Metazoa > Chordata > Mammalia > Primates > Cebidae > Cebus > Cebus imitator. The sequence continues at coordinate 4,281,257 of NW_016107341.1, forward strand.
TGAATGAGTTTTATATATCATTTATGGATTCCATTTAGCCATCTCAACTCTGTGTTGCTTAACATTCTGCAAGATCATTAATATAAAGATCTCCCTCTCCCTATGACTGCCTAGGAAATATGTGATCTCTACAATGGTTTGAGGAATTATTCTATAATCTCCACATTTAATATGTCCTAGTGACTCACATCCTTCACTCTGTTTTTGCTTAAAACTCCTCCTGTGGAAGTATAAGCCTACTGTCTCCTATCTGACCTCTACTGGAATTAGGAGAGGTCCTTGGTGTAACTAGAAGTTAATATGTATTACCAGAAGCTAGTTAGAATGTATGTCTCTTTTCAAAGTTATCTCTCCTCATTACTATCATGCTTTTGCCTTTCCTCCCCCAAATTGTTTCCCAGATGTTTAATCACAGTTCTGTATGGTGACCACTTGCATAAATGAGCCATATAAGACACAAAATTAACATAAATTTTAGACAGTTTCAGATTATGTGTAGACCAAGCTTGACAGGAGGAATGCTGAAACAACTTTAACTCATGTTTTACCCTTTTGTGACCAGACATGCAGGTTCCCACCATTGAGAAATCCCATAGTAGTCCTGGTAGCTCAAAATCATCATCAGAAGGCCATCTCCGTTCTCATGGACCTTCTCGCAGTCAAAGCAAAACCAGTGTCACTCAGACCCACCTGGAAGATGCAGGGGCTGCCATAGCTGCTGCCGAAGCCGCCGTGCAACAACTCCGCATTCAACCAAGTAAAAGACGCAAATAAATTCCTCAGCATGGCAGCTTAATGTTCATCTGTTGCCTTTCTTTCCTGCTGTCCTTTCCTGTTTGCTTTCAGTTTTCGACATCCTCTGCTCACTCTGTTCTCTGTCCCTTTGTCTGTGTAAGAACAATATCAAAACATAAATATGCTCTTTCTTATTTAGATTTTTTTCGTTTACATAGACTGAAATAAAACTGGCTGTTTCTCCTTTGTTTCTACCATCCATCCAACCTGGCTCATAGTATTTGGTACAGTGTCTGTGATGTTTGGAGGCAAAGCAATGTTGTGTCCTTTTTGTTTGTGCTTAAATATCCTTTAGAATACAGAAATTATAAGCACAAGTGGCTGCCAATTTTCCAGGCCTTATACCAAAAAAAAAAAAAAAAAAAGTGCACACATGTAAGTATTTAGAGCAGATTCGCAATTCGATTCTTGTATCTGAAAACACTCAAAAAGTCTAGGCAGAAGGTAATGCAACCAACAATCAACTTCTAGAACCTTGGAGGAAAAGCCATTTCAAGACAATGCTTTAGAACACTAATAAATTATACTTGTGAAATGTGGGCGTTTTCCATGTGCAAAAATTTGTAGTCTTCTGAAAAATCTGTAAAGAAAATCATATTTCTTATATTCTCAAAAAACTACATAGTCTTAATATATGTATAAGCATATGTGATAAGGCAATGCAGCCTCACTGAGGAGCACAATTCGGTCCATTCTGTTGGAGCACACTTTGTATGTGATGACAGATTTTACAGATTTTTTTTTTCTAACCACTGGAAATCAAGATATGCTATGTCTGGTAGCTATAAGTCAATCAAAGTGTAACAATTCACCTATCTTAACTGCTGTATTTTTATTTCATTTGTGAAAATTTAGTCAATTGATATAGTTATATAAAAGCTTAATAAGTGCAAATATTTGACAAATGTAGGTGCCCTGTTACTTCTAAAAGGCATTAGCCAGGCAATGGAGACAGATCGTTGTTCTCTCCATTTCCCTAGCCATCATTTCCAAAGAAACAGCCAGTTTTAACCCCCTCTAGTGCTGTGCATGTGGTGTCATTTTGGCATTTGAAAACACAACTTATTTAAATAGAGCAAAAGCGCACTTCTGTTTGCATGAATAACATTTAAGCTGGTTCCATCTGAGGATACATACTCTGGGTTTCCATTTCACCCACACTGCCACAGCAGCACATAAAAGCGGTCAGTCTAATCATGCCAGGAAGCAGCACAGACACAGCATAGCAGGAGTCCTCCCCATTCAAAGAACTCAGTCTGATAATCTGCCTCCACCAGCCAATGGCAACCAAGACCAAAGCCAGCTAGCCCTCAGGAAGGTGATGTCTGATGGACCAGTCAAGACAGAAGGAGGTGAGCAGAAAGGCCCTGTTCAAAGCACACAGCAAGAACATTCCCCAAATTTAAAGCTCTCATCTTTAATTTTTAGAGGTTGTCGGATAAAATATGTTTATCCACTTTTTAATGTGCTTTTGTGGGCATGGCATTTCAGGACTTCATCGTCACCATGTAAGTCCCAAGATCAGTCCCGTAATATATTGACTACAGTGATATTTGTATTTTTCTATGCACTGGGCATCTTTTGACTTTTGTTGGGAAATAGATTAACAATATTCATATTGCAGAATGGAATGCATGCTACTAACCTAACCTGTTCAAGCATGAGTATAAATATGTTTCATTGTGATAAAAGTTTAAATTGCTCACAGTCTAAGTTAGCCTACCAGTTGGAATGTGGATCAGTTTTTGTTGCATATTATTTCAAGTGTAACTTTTAAAAATTTAGTGGATTTTGAAATTCTTAGAGGAAAGTAAAGGAAAAACTGTTAATGCACTAATTTACCTTTACATGGTGAAAGTTCTCTCTTGATCCTACAAACAGACATTTTCCACTCGTGTTTCCATAGTTGTTAAGTGTATCAGATGTGTTGGGCATGTGAATCTCCAAGTGCCTGTGTAATAAATAAAGTATCTTTATTTCATTCATAAACTACTGGGTTCTGAGCCATTGTTATATGATGCAGCTTAAAATGAATGTGTCAGTTTTGTTTTCTCATTTGATTTCCTTACAGTAGATTCTAGTTACTGTTCCATTGCTAGTGACAGATGTAATGGTTGGACATTTGAGAGCAAGACAGGGTTCCATCTTGGAAACACTATAAGATAGAAAATTATTACAAAATAAAATCATCAGAGATTACATTAAAATGTAAATAAATAATTGGATTGGGCTACCATAGGCAACACTTCTATTTCTCTCTCCCACGTCTGATCTACTTTGCAGTCTCCTCAGGTTTCTGCTTAGAGGCAGGTAAATTCCAGGAGCTCTTGCTTTGGAAAAGTAACTAACCTTGATCTCATAGCTGTGGTTCAGAAAGGAAAGCAAATTTACATCCATCTGTAACCTGACCCCAACATTGGTAGAATTTTCCCCCAAGAGAGAGTGCCAGTGCCAGTGACAAGGAATGAAACTAGAGGTGATTATAAAATTATCTTCAAATGTAATGCAAAAACACTCACAAAAGTAATGTTTTTTAAAAAATGGGGTAGTAGTATTTGCCTCCTTAAGTACCTCTCAGCCCTAAAATATTTGATTTTATGATTCTACATTTGCCACAAAATTAAAATCAAGCCTTATATTTTCCTATTGCATTCTTTTTATTCTCATAAAATTAATATTTCATATGTCCTTCTCCCAATTAATTATATATGTGGTGGCAATGTAAGACGTATGTGGCAATACAGAGAGAAACCACTGAGGTATTTGTTAAATTAGGTAACTAAGAAAACAATCAGCTTAAACATTAGGATAATTTTGAATATGTGTTTATGAAGCCCAGTTTATAGATTATCACCAAAGCATGATTTCTTTTTTCTTGTTAGCCTTACTAAAACTTTTATTTTTAAAATTCCACCTCTCACCTTTTCTTTATCAAATAACTTCAGCTGATTTCTTCATGTAATTCATGTTCTTACTTGAAATACTGTCTTATAAATGTCACAGTAATTAAACACTTCCCTTATTTTACACCTTTTTAAAATTATTGTGACTTAACTGTTTCTATGTAACATTTTATATGATTTTCTTCCCAGACGTAGTCCTTAAAATTTATATTAAATTGTTTTTAATCCCTTTTTTAAAATAGTGTTCTAATAGATATTCTCAAACATTTAGTCTTGTGATTGAATTAGATGTCACTCTTCATTAAAACCATTATTGAAAGGAAAACTAGATAACATAGCATGCTTTCATGTTTAATTTTGTTCTAATAGGGGATAAATAAAAAGCCTTGTTTTCTATAATTTTTCTGCTACTATAAATGTACCAAGATAATTGATCCATGTATATTTCCAGACACTTCATAGGAAGCATAATATAGTGTTAAATTTATATAAAATGCAATGTAATTTGTTTAAAGTGTGGTGAGAAAAACTAGGCAGAGATACAAACATATAAAAAGAATCTGCATGTTCCTGTTTACTAACTGCAGAAGTGTTAATAATACTTGTAAGTGTTTGGATAGGTGTCCCATTTCAAACCTCACAATGGAGTTCCTATAATCCCATCTGCATTCTGAAAATAATACTCCGCATTTGAATAGTTCTTTATGTTGTACAGCGTGTCTGTCATTCGTTTCTCATATTATCACATTAAGTGGATAGGGTAGTCATTTCAATATTCTTATCCCTGTTTTTTTATGGGTGAGCAATCAGAGAATCAGAGGGGTAGACTGGCTGATCTAAGAACACACAGCTAGAAATGTTCAGAACTGACAAATGTAACATTGTCTTGTGACTTCAAGAGTTATAATTTTTGAATTTGCATTGTCTCCTTTAAAATCTAACTCTCATAGTTTTAAAAAGAACAGTCATTTACTTATTTATGACTTATCTCTCAAGTTCTTACAAATGAAGAGGTAGCTAGAAATGATGGCAGAATACAATTTATACTCTCTACCTTCATGGTCCTCCTTTCTAAAGGTTGTTTATTTAACTCAACAAAGGCAAATCTTCCCACTGGGCCAGCCCAGTGAGGCATTAGGCAGTGTTTGTGGCTCCCTTCGAAAAGGCTGTGCCTTCATCTGTAGGCATTTCTATCAAGAGGGACAAAGTTGTCCCTAAAGAGCTTTTCAAAGATTTTTTTTGTAAGCTTCTCAGCAGATTTCTGCTTGAACTAGCATAAAATATGGGTCAAACAAGAATTATGGAGTGAGCCAAAAGGAATTTTTTTCTTTCCCTCTGGGGTTTAGCTGCATGCTAAGAAACCTTATGGGAAAGATTAGACAGATTGTGCCAAACCATTCTGATGCCTACATAGCTCTCCGCAGTTAAAAACCTCTGGTGATGTTTTCGGTTGTCGTCGTCGTGGTCGTTTTTCCCATGCTGGTTAGTTTAGCTGAATGCAAATCTTGCCATTTCAGAATGTTATTTGTTTGTTTGGTTGTTTGAAAATTGTATCAAAACAAAAACAAATGGAAGCATTTCTAAAACCTTGAAGATTTATTTAGTTGAAATCCAATATATTAAATTTAAGTACAGTTTGAAAATCCTGAGCTATTTTTGTTTGATACTGTTTGAGTATGAGTTTAGAAATTGGTAATACAGGATGAGTAGAAACATCCCTCTACCCTGGTGAATAAAACAAGAGCTATTGGGACAGGTTGGAGAGATTAGGTGAGAAGATAAGTCATTAGATAAGTCATGCAAGGAAATATGATTCCGAGTTCCTTGATGTGGCCGAATTGTAGGAAAAAAACCTGAAGCTACTTCCACAGACCACAGCTGGAAACTCCACTTTCAATAAAGCTCATTTGCGGCACCTGTCAAAGAAGAGTTTCATATCCATGTGTTACCTTGGCGAACTCTTACTAAGCCATCACTCTGTGGGAGCTGCTGCCCTGGACAAGTGGTAGTGGGTGGATGGGTTCGGGAGCGGGTGGGTACTGGGAGTGGAGGGAATTGTTGGTTACAAATGATAGTAGATAATCAGCATCCTATTTTCTTTTGACCAGAAGCCGATGATCACTCTGGTCAGAAGGAATTTAGCCTTCCCTGTTTCTGTAAAGGACAGGCCCATAAGAAAAATAAAGGGAAAAAGTGTAAGAGAAACCATAATTTCATTTGGAGGTGACGTCTTCTTTAACAATGTATGTACAACATTAATAAAAACAAATTTTACTTTCCTCATTTCCATGTGTTTGTGCAAAAAATTTTTTAAAAACCTTGAGCAGTTTAAAAAGAAAATTCAAACTAAACATCCAACAAAATTTAAGATAATCAATTTGGACAATTTCAGCTTTCAGAATTCTATACCTATTTCCCTGGTGATGAGGATTTCATTTTGTTGCCTGTGAAAATCAAAGTGCTTTTCCAAAATTTTGGTTTTGAGAGATTCCACATTTTCTTGGGATGATTGATTATGCATTTTCAGATATTTCTATAGTCATTTAAATTTCTTGCTAGAAATACCTCTGCTATACATACAGAATCAGACAGTAAATGTGGAACTCTGATCATATCACACTATCTCTTGTTTATGGACCTTCACTCCTGAAGATGAATTTATGACCTACCATCAATGGGTACTTCTGTTCTTTTTCAGTAGTAGGCATGGATCTGCACCGAGCCATCCACATACTTTGGTCTGGTCCACAATGGGAATTTATATGTTCACTTTATCTGACATGAATAGTAAGACCAACTGGCAACTTGGCTTCAACATTGTTATGCCTTAGTCATATGATCTGGCTATGGGCCTAAATAATGAGGATGGGACTATTAATACATGATCTAAGAGAAAGGCCTAAATTTTAACATACCAAGGTTTGTTAAATATTATTTATTACATGTTTTTAACAATCATATCCATGAAGCCTAGTTTTTATAATGCAAATTATAATGCAAATTATTTTCATAAAGTTAGTTCAAATTACCACCAGGGAGCAGGACCTCTGGAAATAAGACAGGCAAGTAAATGCTGATGGGGGAGGGAAATGAGAATGCTGATGGAAACACAGTGGGGGGCAGTCAGGGTACAATAAGAGCATGGGGCAGGCAAGTTTCTCACTTGGATAGGATCATGGAACCAGGGAACTATTGCCCAAGGAGAGGCGCAGGAATGCCAAAGACACTGTTTGACTACTTAATAATAATCCCCAAATCCTGACATCTATCCATGAAATGCTTGATTATTTTTCCACTTCTCATCCACATGTATTACATACATTATGTAAACCATAATATTTCACTCATTCTCCATTGTGTAAGATGATCTGGGGGAAAAACGTGGGGTAAGATTAAGGAATCTCCATGTATACTGAAGGAGACTATGAAAATATTCTTTTTTATTTTTATTACTGTGCTGTACATGTTAATGTGTAATGAATCATTAAAAAGACACATGAATTCTCAAATGAAACCAAATTATATTAGAAGTATAAAATTTTGATTGGGATGTTGAGTTTGGTAGATGTGTGAATAGGAATGATATAACCATCATTTAATTTAATGTGTTTTAGATACTGAAAAATACAATTAATTTATACTTTGAACAGATTAATCAAAATAATATTAAGTTGGTGCAAAAAGTAATTGTGTTTTTTATCATTGAAAGTAATAGCAAAACCCCCAATCACTTTTGCATCAACTCAATATCATAAATCAAGGCAGATAAATTTTTCAGAAGAAATGTTTGGTAAAAGTTAGGATCACAGGCTTCTATTTTTAAATGTAGAAGATAGTGAAATACAATCTCTACCATATTGTTCTTAAAAAGAACATAGCAAAATTCACTTCTCTTCACTAAAATATTTCAAATTCAAAACCGTGTATTTCAAGTTCTATAGATCACACTGTATTTTTATCTGATTCTTTTTATAAAAAGAACTTGGAATATAGAGAAATATAGAAAAAGTATTTTTACAACTACCCAATTCACATATCTTTCTATATAGATCTATTATGTAGTTTTTGTTTTAAAGCATTCTTATTGCCAATGGCATTTAATAAAGTCAATAACTATTTAATCACCATTTTGCTTCCTTCCAACTATTAATGTACAAAAATATTAAAGAGACTTTATGTACAGAAAAACTCTTTAGGGAAGAATTTGCATTATTTTATGCCTGCCAATTATCATTATTTACTCTAGGTTTCTGTGCACTATAAAATAGTATTTTCTTGTTTTGTTTTGTTTTTAACCAAAGATAAAAAAAACAAGCAAGTTTTTGTGATCCAATATATTTTTAATTCATGCCGTATATTTCTAGAGTTGTGAAGTTCTGAATGAAACAAGTTTTTAAGAAGCTTAGAGACCAGTAATATGAATACCAATATCAATAACAAATCTGGTCAGAAAAGCTGACAACTCGATATTTTTCAGTACAGACAGAACGCAAAATTTAAATAGCATAATAAAATGGTATTGACGTATGTAATTGTTTAAAATGACTGTCAAAGAAACTGATGCTAATCAGTTTCTTCTCATTTTTCACAGTACTTCATTTCCATTACTGTGGGTCTTGACCAGTAATTCTCAGTGTGTCCACTGATTCCTGATGGGGGACGAGGGGTGTCCCAGACACCCTTTTAGGGTTCTTCAAGGTCAAAATATTCTTACGATTAACATGTTATTTGCCTTTTCACTCTCATTTTTTTCTCAAGTGTACAGTGAAGTTTCCCAGCAGCTACATAAGGTGTCATGATGTCATTGCTTTGATGACTAATGGAATATGTGCTTGTTGATTTTTTGTTTTAATGTTTTATTTATTTTGAATATGATAAATATCAGTAGATATAACCTACATAAAACAAAGTTCGTTGGATTATTTAAAAAGTTCTAAGATAAGACCAAAATATTTAAGCTGGTTGTCCTGCTTAAATATTTAAGTATATTAGGTTACAATTTATAACTTATTATAAATTAAATTATTTAAATATATTTAAGCTTAAAAATATTTAAGAGCCACTGACTTATACACAATCATAATTTTTACAATAGTCAAAGACTGATTAAGGGATTCTTCCAAAACATGTTTATCATATTTGTCTGTAAATTTTCTATATCTTTTATATCCTCCTATTTCAGAACCCCTTCTTTCTTTTCTCATTTGATTTTAATTTATAATTATTAAGATTGACAAATGACATTTTAAATTTATATAGCAATTTTTTTGTTTTATTGGGAATGATATAGATTAAATTACGTTTCTGTGTCTATAATTATTACTTTTTCCTTTTGAAATTTGTCTGGTAAGTTGCCTATCAGCTTTAATCAACCTGCTTCCAAGCTAAACTAGAGTGACAGAAGTATTATAAAGGTAGAATAAAACTTTTTGTCCTTATTGTGAAGTTAACATTTATAGAAAAACAGTTGTTTATGAATTATCAACTGATTTTTCTTCCATTATCTACATTACTGATCCTATATAGCAGATATTAATTGTATTGACATAGCAATAGAAAAACTGAAGATTCAAATTTGAGGAAAAATGGAAAGTTTCTTACCGAATACTTGATCCTTAATTTCAAATACATAATTTGGTGAGTTTCAAAATATTTAATGCTAGAAGGATATTTGCAAATATGTGTTTATCATTTATGAAAAGTATTATCTGAATCACTTATTAGGTCATTTTTATATACATTTGCTGATATTATTTTTAGTGCAAATTGTATCACAGAACCTCTTCAAGGTGTTGGTGATGCTACAGCAAACAAAATAGACAAAAATTACTGTCCTTATGAATCTCTCATGCTAGTAATATTTATTGAATTTAAAGGTATATGGAAAAAATTATAATGAGTAAGAAAAGTGTGCGTTTTGTCTGTCTTCAACTGAGATGGAAAAAGAAAAATGTAATCGGCCGGGTGCGGTGGCTCACGCCTGTAATCCCAGCACTTTGGGAGGCCAAGGCGGGTGGATCACGAGGTCAAGAGATTGAGATCATCCTGTCCAACATGGTGAAACCCCGTCTCTACTGAAAACACAAAAATTAGCTGGGTGTGGTGGTGCACACCTGTAATCCCAGTCACTCAGGAGGCTGAGGCAGGAGAATCACTTGAACCCGAGAGGCAGAGGTTACAGTGAACCAAGATCAGCCACTTCACTCCAGCCTGGTAACAAAGAAAAACTCTGTCTAGAAAAAAAAAATGCAATCAGTCATCAATTTACATTTATGTGCAACCAAACATCATCATGTTTAAAAATATCTGGAAAATAGAATTAATTATAATTTATTTGTTCTGCCTCTGGTTCTCTCATAATCTGTACAGTCCACTGCAATGTAGCCATCTATAGGTAAACCGAAAGTATTTTTTAAGGATCTATTTGGAGAAAGATTACTGATATTAACTAGAGAGGTTGGGTCTCATGAAACCAGACATGCGTTTATCAAATAATTGTCCAAACCTCCTCTTTACTTCATGGCCATTGACCAAATTGGAATAATATGAAAATGAACTGGAAAAGTGCTCAACCTTTTGCATTTGGGCAGAATTTAATGAATTTTCAAAATGTTCGGATTCCATTTAAGGACAGCATTCCTGTTATCTAAGCGGTCGTGATGTAAGTTCTCACAGTTTCAGGATTATGTAAGAACGCTTTTCAAAGTGACTATTTTTAGAATGACTTTTTACTCAAACAAACCTGCATGTTTTACAGTAGTCTTTATCTCTGCTTGGCTTTTTAATTCTCCAGTTGTCAGCTGGAAATACCTGTCTGACAGCCTAATGCAAGTGTAGTGCAAGCAAACAGCAAGAGAGAAAATGCTTCTGTTTCAAAAGAGAATAAAAGGAAAATTTAAAACATTAAAGTTGCCCATGAAAAATTGATGTAGCTAAAAACTGAATGTTTTTTCTTTCACATATGATCTCCCATGCTATTAATTGTTGAAAGATAAAGATCATTATTGTATTTGCATTTTTTAGCACCAAACCAGAATTTGGCAGTGGATACATTCTTTGTTCATTCTATTTATTTGAACATAGTTGGAATTACAGCCTAAACTTATTTAAGACAAAATGAATTTACTTTCTTAACTTTCATATATGGTAATGTCTTAGTCAAACTTTCTTTCATTATTTACTATAAAATTTGATTCTCACTTAAACTATATTTTCAGTGGCTTCTTCCAAAATCACTTGTGAACTAAAAACATCTCAAAAAAAAAAGGAAGACCTACTTAAAAGGCAACATTATCATTGCCTTTTAAATGCAAGGGCTATAGTATGCTGAACCAATACGTACTTTTTTTGTAAGAAAAAAATTCCTCTATACCGTGTTATTAGTTAAGCTAACTTCACTTTCATTCATTACATTGCTTTGTACTATTACTTCTGTTTCCTGAAGTGATCATTGATCTTATTATCTGATCTTATTATCTATAAAGTCAGATAATGACTTATTATAAACAAATTAAATTGTTAATTAAAATGTCTTTAAGAGCTCAGTAACAAGGCCAGTGTGTATGGAGAGAGAAAACTGTGAACATAAAAGCTTTACCGTCTTTCTTGAACACAACAAATGGAGGCAACATGTCTCCATCTTCTCTAAAAGAAGCTACTATATGAATATGAAACATCTTAAGGGAAGTATTTTTATTTTTATAAGGAAAAATGCTGCAACATTTAATTGCTCATGATTTGTGATAACTTTATAGTAGGTATATTATTTACATGTATATATATATACCTGTAATGATTATATAGTCATTTAATAATTTGTCGTTTGAAAACGAAATTTTCAATTACATCCTTCCTTCAACTTCCATACTTAACAACTTACAAGTGACTGATACAGATATCAGAGTTTCAATACCTGTATTTGCTAAAACTTGTAATTTGGTGGTGTGTGAAAACTCCTACAAATAGCTGCATTGCGACTACCTAGGCCATTTTTCTTGTGTCCAGCTTGCTTTAGATTTTCCCAAATAGATAACAATTATACTGAAGTAGATTTAGAAAAAAAATTAAACTTCTAAATTACTTTTAATATGCAATATCTCTTCTTAAATTAGAATCCCTGAACTGTAATAAAAACATACAGAAAGTGTGATTGTATATAGTTCAAGGGAAAACATACCAATAATAGCTGGTCAAAATGGCACTTAAAACCTGAAATTTTAAGACCCACATTCAAAAAAATTTTTTATTGAGATAAAACTTCAAACTCCCTTTAGTGAAAATAAGCAAAAACAATAACAGCAATAAAAACAGGTAGATGACAGAGAGAGGAGGTGGGAAGGAAGGAAAGGAAAGAGGGATAAACAGAGAAAAAAGAGAGAAAGGAGAAAGGTCCCTGATGTAAATACTAACTAAATGAAAGCTAGTTAAAGGGAGTAAAAATTCCCTAGATACATGATTTCTAAAACAGCTAGGTAATTATTTCTGTTCCATGATTAAACAACTGGAATAAACAAAATTGCTGATTGATTCAGTTAATCTTAAAATTTCAAAGACTGTATGTATGAAGATACTACTGTATTAACCAAGTAATTTGGGAAAGTACTAGCTACCTATATAATACATAAGAATATTTGTAAATAGTCCTGTGCTGGACCAAAGATATAAAACCAATAATAGAACATCGTAGACAGCAACCTATATACATTCCAGGCATTTTTGGAGTAATTTTTGGAATTTAGTGAGAGAGGCAAAGACCTTGACTTTTAAATTTCAGACAACTGGATGTGGTATAAAAGTGGTTAAAGTCGAGTCTACAATTTGATCCGTGCTCTCAGCGCAAAGTGCTGCCACCATGTGGTAGGTACAGTAATAACATTGCATATTTAAATACTGTGTAGTAGAGGAAGGAAAAGCCAACAGAGCAAACTAATTGAAGACAGATGTGCAGTCAAAGAGACAATTCCGATTTAATTAAGATTAGCCACAGTGGAGTAATAAAACACAATGATGTCTAACCATTAACAGCCAAAGAAAGTGAAGAGGTCAAAGAATAAAACAGTTTGATTTGTGTCACAGAAGGTAGCATTTGTTTACCTGAGGTGCCCACTCAATAATTGAGTTACAAAAATGATTCAACATTCTAAGATTTATTCTTTTAGGGCACAGGACCCTTTCTGTAAATGAGCTGATTCTACTATATATTTATAGCATCCACTCTTTCTGTAGTTGGTACTTGATAATACACTTAGGATTTCAAAAAGAAACTAGACGCAAAAACATAATTCATAAAAAAATGACTCCAAAGATGTATCTTTTTATTAAGAAAAGCCTCTCAATGTTTATATAAACTTTTTTCATGTGTAATACACAGGTACATAATACATTCACACATAGTAGGTCCATGGTTTCTGAAACTCTAATTAAAAGAGTTGCAAGAATTAAGCAGAAGTAGAATATTTCAAAATTGTTGATTTTGAAATTATAAAATTATGGAAGATTATACTTTGTTTTAGTGTTTTAAAATATTATTTCCTTCAACAACATAGACAAACAGAGAGATATTATACTTAAATATAACCCAGAGCTCTCTGACTATCTACATGCCAACATGTGGGCTCAGGACAAGTTCTAGAGTCCATAATAGTGCTGGCTCCCACAGAACATTACTATACATATTATTTTCTCTTGTTGTTTTCATTTTAAATATATATGTAATATTTGTGATCTATTATGAACTTTTTGAAATTCACAAGTCTATAATCTCCAACATTTATTGTATTGTCATTAAATATTTACTTCAATTAAACCAGTGTTTTGGGAGATTGGGGTTTAAAAAATCACCTTTTTCTATACAATATGAATGATCGCCATTTTTCCTTACAGATTAAAGTTATCTCTGGTTTTAAAAGCCCATATATATATATATATATATATATATATATATATATATAGTGTGTGAATGTGTGTGTGTGTGTATATATATATATATATATATATATATATATATATATGACTCCCTAAAGTTTCTTTGACAAAGAACATGGGGGGAAAAAATAAAAACCTTCCATATCAAGTGGCCTTCTGGGTGAGAAATTTATTATTTGTATAAAACAAAAAACTTTATTTTAAAAAGTGAAATTATCTATTAAATCATTCAGATGTTTTGATCATTTGATTAAAGGAAAGAATTATTAATTTACTATTATTATTATTATTTATTCATTCAATATTATTCAAACAACTTCCAGGACAAGTTTTTAAGGCGGTTACCAAGGTGAAAACATAGGCTCTGCTTCCAATAATGACAGATTATGTGCTACAAGAGTCCAGATTTAGGAGAGGTCGCTTCTGAATGGGAGAATGAGGAAAAATGCATGAAGCAAGTGATTTCTGAGCTAGGCCTTTACAGATAACTTTAATTTAGATACATGAAAGTGATAGGATAAAGGAGGGCTTAAAAAAGTTGGAAGGAAAAAGCCAAACCAAAGGGAGCCAGAGTGAATGGTCTGAGAGGGCTTCCATGTGAAGTGTTTGTTTGAAGGAGAATCATGCAAGATATATTTGGAAAGGAGCAGACCAATAAAAAACTCTTTTGAGAGGGAAACTAAAGAATTTGGTTGAAATTCTTAGATGTCTTGAGATTACCTAAGCTCCAGCCTCAGATAATAAAGTCCTAAAAAAACTTCATTTGTTAAAAAGTTTGCTTTTATGCAGATTTAGCTCAATTTAAAAGAATTGGTGCTTTCTTTTTTGAAGTCTGTTTCAAGAGCAAGAAATGAGTAAAACACATGTTTCAAATACCTGGAAAAGATCTATTAAAATATGGATTCTTAGAACCAGCTTATCAAAACTTCTATATTTTTTATTTTATCACATTTTATGATATGTAGATATAGCCCAGTAAGAAGAAAAGGTCTGTTGTGTGTTAAGTTAATTCATTTTTCATCAACTAACCAAATATCAGGCTATATATCTCTGGACTACACTTAGATACCAGGTTAAGAATACAGAATTTAACCCAGCACCAGATGTTTTGTTATGATAACGCCAACAATCTAGATCCATTTGAATTATTCACCTAACTTCTAAATGCCTAAAATTGTCATAGACAGAACCTTAGATGTAATCTTGTTTTGCAGAGATACTAGACTGGTTCTATTATGTTCCCTGGATTTGTTTTATAGTATTTCTTATAAAATGTTATTTGTTTGCATTTAAAATAATGACAACTCTTGCACAGGTTTTCCAAACAAGATTTCTATTCAAAGGGATAGGCAAGATGGAGAAAAACTGTCCTTTCTTAAATTTATTTCTAGCTTTGTTTCTTTCTTTTTATTATGCTATTTTATATTCTGTGCACATTTCTTAACTTTGCCAGAAGAGGAATAGAACAAAAAATTGCATCAGGTAAAACCAAAGTTGACAAAAGAAAGGATGGACTATTTTCAAATGTAAATAATAAGACTTTTTATAGTATAGCTATTTTTGTTCATTGTGATGTTACTCTTAAATGAAAATTATTTTAATTTAGTAAATATAAATTGATTAAATATTAGTGTTTATTAATTAAGGTTTATCTTTGAAAATAGTAGATTGTGATTTTCCAATTGATGGAATTGATGGAATTAATGTCTTCCATTCAATGTCATACTAACATCTATGAATTCGATTATATAATGCCAGTCAAAAAGTATGACATCTTTCTTTTGTTTATAATCAATTAACTGATCTGACTCATTATGTAGATTATGCATTTTAATCTACTTTATACATGTCCGTAATTTTATATCCTACTAATATTACCTTTACGGTTTTTAAATTATTCTTTTAAGAATAATTTAGATAATTTTCTTTAACACTAAATACATCATCTGGATTTCTTCTATGTACGTTAAAGAAAATATTCAAGAAACATAACTATTCTGTTTCCACAAATGTACTCCTGTGGGCAACTAGCAATTCATTGGTGACTGGCTGTTTGAGAGCGTTCAATTCAGTTAGTCAATTGTATATCAGATGTCTATAAGTTAGGAACACCTTTTTCTAAATAGCCATTTCTAACTAAAACACATCTGATACACAATTGACTCATTATTAAAATGTTATTTCTTATTTTCCTATTCTGGGGAAGGGATCATACTGCCACTGGACTAGATATAAAAATTCCTTGTGGCTTTAGAGGATCTACTATTGTTGAAATGGAAAATGAAGAAATGGGGGAAAAGGTAAATCCTTTGCAAGACTTGATCCTAGCTACCCTGTTGGTGAATTTCCTGTCCTCAAATGGTTTCCCACACAACGTTTATGTGTTACACTTCATTTGGTTATTATATTGATAAAATTCAACCAGATTAAGAATTGTTGTGTGTTTATACATATCCTTAAGAAATACGTAGATATCTTAGGATCATAAAATGATTATCAGCTATTCACCCAGTAGTATAAATGTATCCAGCTGGCTAATAACTCCTGATGGAATAGGGATGCATTTATGAAGAAGAAAGACTCTAAGTAGATTTGTAGGTTATAACACATTTAGATTTACAGGAGAATACAGGTAAATTCATTGTCAAAGACTATTTAAGTTCAACGACAATAAGAAACAGCCATTGACGGCAAAGCCCTTGAGAAGAGTGGGAATGTGGCATATAATATCACAGGAGGAAGAAAAGTAAGTTACTGACTCCTATGTATCCCACTCCTCATAATCATAATTTTACAAGGTAGGCATTACTGACTCCATTGTTTTCAAATGAGAAAAGCAACTTAGAATTGTTGAAAATTAGATTGTAATTCAAAACCAGATCAGTGTGACCAAAAAATTCACTCTCTGGCAGAAGACAAATATCAACAGTTTCAAAAACTTAATAGAGAAAATTCTCCCCAGCAAAATAAGGGAAACACTTGCCTTATCTTCCTTCTGTTTGCAACAAAATTTCTTCTCAAATCTGCCAACAATATTAGTACTATTCCCCTACTGCATAATTTATTGTACAAATTTGTAACATCTCTATGGTAATATGGATTTTTATATTCAAATAAAAATATCAAACTTAGGAAATTTTTGAAACAAGTCTCAGTGATAAACTAGGAAATGCCTGAAGGGAAACAGATATGTTTAAATTTTTAAAACTTCCTGGAGATAGTAGACAGAGGCACATAAATACAGAATTTTCAATAACTTCTTAAAATTCTATTTTGCATCTTTTGTTTCTAAGGAGAAAAACAGATTATTATCTAGTAATATGAAAAATATTAAGCAGTTTTTTATCCTGCCATTTCTATCTACCCAAGTCTTTCTAAACTCTTTTCTCCATGAAATAGCCAAAATTCTTATTTATTTACCATATCACTATTGCAATACTGTAAAACAAAACCACAAAAATAATAATAGTAAAATAGTTACATACTATTTAACTCAGTCTAAAAATTAGATATTATTTTCCTAAAAGTGATTGTTTTTCTTTGACGTCCAGTAAAAACAGTAAAATAATTTGTTACTGCTGTGCATTATCAGTAAAGGAAATGAAAAGGCAGGTCGAAAATGTAGAATTCTTCAGTAACTGTTTCTTTCTACATGTAAATTAAGAAGATGTATAATTATGCATTTGTAGATCAATGTCAGCTTCATTTATTAACTGTGGTGTTGAATCTTCCCACACCATACAGCAAAGCCTCCCAATCACCGGCCTGCAGAAAGCTCTGTGTCCACCGGCTCCTCGGGCAGCAGCTTTGGCAGTGGGTATAGCGTGGACAGTGAAGGAAGCAGCAGCACTGCAGGGGAGACTAATCTATTTCCTATTCCAAGGATGTAAGTGGGTCTCTTTTTGTTACTCAAAGCTTACTCAGCATCATGAGTAAGGCATTCTCAACAGTTAAGAGGAAATAACTAGATGATTATCCAATTCTGAGTCATTGTCCCTGAGACACTTGAAGTGTTAATGCCTACATAAAGATAGATTGTTCAAGAAAGATTGGATTAATCCAGTTGATTCTAAGGATAAATGTTAGTCACTACCAGAACTACTTAATCAATATAATCTGTATTTAATGTAAAAACTGCTTAAACAATAATTTAGCCATACCAGGATAAAGTTCTGCAGGAGTACAGTAATGTTTTAATCGCATAATGACCAAATGCAAACATTACTGGTATTTGAGACAAACATGTATACATTGAATCAGGAGAGACTTAAACATATTCAAAGAATCCATATCTCATATTTGAAATAGATGACATAGTGAATAATCATATAGACTTTTCAACTAAAAATCCCTCTACAACTAACATTGAAGGTTTTGAAGTGTTTCCATACTTTCTAGAACAAATAGCAAGTATGGCTAGGTCCCTGAGTAGGTACTCATTCATAATGTTAAACCTCAAAAAAAGTCATTTTGCAAATCAAATGCAAAACTTAAGCAGACTAAATGTGTTAGAATCACTTTGGTCATATTGGTGGCATTCAAGATAAATATGTAGGTTATGTCTGTTCCAATATCAAAATCGAAACTTCCTGACCTTTCCTTCTCCTTCCCATTAACTATTCTGGATTTTGAAAATACCACAGGACCACCCGGGTCCCAGTATTTAGGCCAGGGCAAATCCAGCATACCATCTGGTTTTCTATGGCCTGTGAGCTAAAAATGGTTTTTCCATTTTTTAATGTGTATGAAAAAAACAAAACAAGTGTCTTACTTTGTGATACATGAAAATTATAGGAAATTAAAATTTCAGTGAACATAAACTAAGTTGTATTGGAACACAACTGTACCTAATACCTCTGCGTTGCCTGATGCAGCTTTTGTGCTACAGAGCAGAATTAAGTCCTTAGAAAAGAACTCATCTAAAATATTTACTAAGTGGCACTTTGCAGAGCTTGCCAACCCTGATGTGGGTTGTGAAAGGGTCTTTTTCGTTTTTCTCCAATTCTAAGTGAAGACTTCAGGGGGTGGATATTCTATTTCTTTTTGTTTTAAAATAAACATTTTTATAAATCTTTTTTATGTCCACAATAGTTGTAATATTTTGATAATGTTTCAGTTTATAAAAGCAAAGCAATAGGGAAAATGGATTTTTACAGTGAAAAAAATGTGTTCATTTTGTTGTTTCAAACTCCATTTTTTAATTTAAATTAAGCAAATTATTATTGTAGCACCTGTCCAACTTAGCTTTCTTTTCTTTCATGAGACTTACTCTATGGATTCAATAGAGTTATTTGTAATTAATCAGTTCTATTTTATTGGAAATTCTTTCTAAAAGGAATCTAATCCCATTAGTCTTTGACTTCTGATAATTCAATTTGACAGGAAAGAATTTCTACAAATTCATTACATTTCTCACTAAGCTGTAGATGTCATGTGAATTTATAAAGGTTTTGAACCACACATCATTTGTTATCCTTCCAATTTTTCTGCACCTTTTAAAATATGTAATTTAACACTGATGATAAAGTTATAACTTCCAAAGAGTAAACTATGTTAATTTGTCAATGTCTGAAGGATGAGTAGATTATGTATTTTCTATGTATATGCCACATTCCAATTTTGTTTTTTCCCGTTTTCCTTTTTCTCTTGTAAATCAAAGCTTCTCACAACTGTCTAGGAGATTCTTGCTTTGCCATATGAGCACAACCAACTTTTGAAAACCTTTATAGAATATGTGTGAGAAGTAGTATTTGGTAGTTCTTTTATATGCCCCATTATATCTAATACAATTATTGCTTGAGCTAGGAAAAGTGTTTAATAAATATTTAGTGGTTGTTTAAAAATATAAATTATAAAATGTATAGCCAAAATCTTCTGAGCTGAAGAGTAGTCATTGGGAATTCAGAGAAACCACATTCTTCACATGACCCACCGTTACATTTCCTTCCCACTTAATTTAACTTCCCAATACTGCAAAAGCTTTTTGTATAATCTTCAAAATGTACTTGCTACACATATTGGCTAAGTATCTATGTTAAAAACAGTTTTGATTGAAAGCAAAGACTAGCTGGTTATCACCATTAACATATGAAGTCTAAGAATCAAGAACAAAGCCAAAAATTATCAAAATGTAGTTTTACTAGAATTACTAAGACTTATAATAACTACTTTTAGAAAGCCTGGGATAGTATTAAGAGTATTAATTTTTTAGTATTCTAATCTACTAGATCAGAAATACTAAAAAGACATTCACTTTCAATTGAGTGTGGCTGAGAAACAGGTTATGTTTTCGCTCTCTCTACCAGCGTAGCTGTACTGATAAAAGTAAGATGGTTGCTATTAAGCTTTTTTTCTTCTCTAATGCTGACAGAGCAGAGTTCTTTTTCATTTTTTTTTACTTAATTACTTGTCTTGAATCTTGATGAAGCAATTACATAAGCTAAAGTTTTGTGCTTTGTTTAAATATGTATGCAGATGTCGACCATGCAGATCATGCTTTAACATACATATGGTAAAACAGAAATGCTGGAAATTGTTTAATTTGCATGAACTTGGTCCCTCACATAAACACTTAATAAAAATTTGTGCTTAAACCTTTAACCTAGAATTATCATAATGGAACAATGTAATGGCCTTCGAGATAGAATAATTTCTGAATTTACATGTTCCTCTTATATTATGTGTAGAAACATGTCAGCACCTTCTCTGAAGTGGAGTAAGAGGACCTTTAGAGCAGTTTTCAACTAAGATATAATTGGATTTTTAAGAAATAAATACAGTTATCTTTTCAGCAGGTCCAGCAAACCAAGTACTTCCTATGAAAGTTAGAATTAATTGTTCGTAAATCCTGCTATGCCAGAAGTGTTGTCTACAAAGTACAGCATCAAGATGCTCTTCTGTTCAAGCATCCTTCTATAACACTTAAGTTTTTATTCCATCTTTTTAAAACACCTTATCTAAGTTTATATAAAGACAAATTCCAAACTTTTTCACGTGCCATGTAGCTTTTTCTCTAGCTGAAGAAATAAGAAGTGTCCTACAGTTCTTTAGCTGTTAAATTATTAACATTCTTAACTTACAATGCTCAAAGTATCATGAATTTTTCATCTAGTTGACTTTACAAAAAAGTTTGAAGCTGAAAACTGAAAGTGATTAGCAGATTTTTGCTGAATTCTAAGGCTACTATAAGCATACCTACCTACTAATATGCTATATTTATTGAATGCTTATTATTTCTCAGACACTCTGTTAAACCTTTTTAATGCATTTTTGATGAAATTTTTTTCATAATCAAAATGTAGCTAATATTATCTTTATATCACAAAAGGAGAAACAGTCTTGACCAGGCACTTTGCCTTAGCTTACACACAGCAAGAAATAGCAAAGCGAGGAATGGAGACCAAGCAATCTGGCTGACTACAAAAGCCAGTTTGCACAACACAGCAGAAAAAAACAGGAAAGAATTGAAATAAAATAAAATAAAATAAAATACATGAAATAAGAAATCTTCTATTACAGTATCATTTTTATATATTATTTAATTCAATATTGCTCCTCTCACCAAAAAAAAACTAGAATAACTCATCAATACAATGTATAAAAATATAAAGCCCTTTATCATTTTTGAGTTAGAAATAAATAAAATATTCTAAAACAAAATTTGGAAATGTCATGATGGTCTTATTTTTTGATAAATGAGCCTACAAATAAAAATTACTGAATTTTGAGGAATAGGAATAATAAACAAGTTCACATTTTAAAATGATGATATGGAGCAATTAACTATGTGTATATGCCCCATTCAAATAATTATTGCAAGTCCGAAAATATTAGGTTGGTCCAAAATAATTGCGGTTTTTGCCATTACTTTCAATGTAATATTATTTATGCAAACTTAGCCTCCTTTGAGTTCATGAGATCATAACTGAATATATCATTTTATTTTATTTTTAAACAGAGGGAAGATGGGACAGAATGGACAAGAGCCTGTAAAACAGCCAGGGGTAGGAGTAGGACTAGCAGACACAGAAGGTAAGTGCAAATTTGCAATATTGGATTTTAGCTGAATCTACATTCTACAGTATAAGTGTTGAGTAGTTGTTTTTCTTTTAACATGAATTTAAATGTTACAAACTAACGGTAAAAGCTATAGGTAGTAAGACATCATCATCTATTAAATGGGAATGACTTTGCATTCATTTAACAATTTCCAAATTTTCTCATTTGTGTTTAACTTTGAAGTACCTTGGGGTACTGAAAAATTAAAAGAGAAAGAATGAGAAGATGACACAAAAAGATTCAGAAGACTTTCCCCAGGTGGGAGGGAAATCTTCTTGAAATTAAAAATATATATTTTATTTAAAATATCATGCAAATAGAAAATCAATCAATCATGGAACCTCATTTAAGTCCATGGAAATTCTTAAATACATGAAGCTGAGAAGAAACTAATGGTGTAAAAATCCTTTTACAGAAAAATTAATTACTAAACTAACTTCTCCAAATACTAATTTCAAATTTGGTTTTATTAAACAAATAGTAAATTACTACCAAATGCAAAAAGTCCTTAGCTTCAGCAAACACATATAAAGAATGTCTATAAGCTGTACAATCACTAGCTTACTTTTCATAATACTGTGATAAAATCTATTAGCCCTGGCCGGGCATGGTGGCTCACACCTGAAATCCCAACACTTTGGGAGGCCAAGGTGGGCAGATTATGAGGTCAGGAGTTCAAGATCAGCCTGCCAATATGGTAAAACCCCGTCTTTACTAAAAATACAAAAATTAACTGGATGTGGTGGCACATGCCTGTAATCCTAGCTACTCAGGAGGCGGGGGCAGGAGAATCGCTTCAACCCTGGAGGCAGAGGTTGCAGTGAGCCAAGATCATGCCACTGCACTCCAGCCTGGGCAACAGAACAAGACTCCGTCTCAAAAAAATAAAAAATCTAGTAGCTCTATTGTCCTTCATGTGATGTTCCAACCTCTCTCAATACATTTAACTATTCTAAGTAGTTTATTCTAATTACCCAGGAGGTAAATAATAATATGTATTAGCTTTATATAAAAGGAAACTGAAGTGCACACATAGAACAAGGTCAGAACAGGTGAAAATGACATGAAATGTCACACTATTAGAATGATTATGGGTTTGTTATCACAAGAACACTACACAGGGAAACAGGTTTAAGTTTCAGTTCTGGTCTTTATTAGATATGTGACCTCATTTCTCTGTCTTCAGAAACCTCATGTGAGAAATGCTGTGCCTAAGTGATACCTAGGTTTCCTCAGGGGCTTAAGTGAATGCCACATTTTTCTTGTTCTACTCAAAATTGTAAATTAATCTTTGAACTCCTTCAAAGGCTATGTTTCCTTCATCTGTTGCTGTATACCTCAGGGTTCCACCCTCAGCCTACCAATCCTTTTACCTACACTATCTCTGTATACGCTCATGAACTCTCTATTATGTGTTGATTGGTTCGAAACTCCTGTAATTTAGACTCAATCTGTCAGGCATTTGTGTCCAACCAGGAAAATAGAAACTGTTCCAGATATATAAAATAGAGGAAACAAATGACTAGCAATTGATTATATATTCATAAAAGCAGCAGAGAAATTAAATAGGGGATAGTGAAGCAGCAGAAAAAGCTACTGTCACCATAGGCTAGAGGATAGTGAGAGCCGAAATCAGGACAAGCCTGCTTGCTGGGAGCAAGAAACATGAAAGAGATTGAGTCAATGCCAGAAATATATCCTGAGACAGACAAGGATGGGGAGAAATATCCTGGTTCTCTCTTCCTCCCATTCTCCA
This sequence comes from Cebus imitator, assembly GCF_001604975.1. Lineage (NCBI taxonomy): Eukaryota > Metazoa > Chordata > Mammalia > Primates > Cebidae > Cebus > Cebus imitator. Next base: position 4,304,693 of record NW_016107341.1, read on the forward strand.
ATCTCTGCCAGTGCCTGATCAAATCCAACTGGAAGCCAGTTGACAGAGAAGTCTGGGAAACAGTGTACAGGGCAGCTACTCTGAGAAGTAAGCAAGGAAAAGACTGAAGAATGCACCTGAGAGCACAGAAGTGTAGGGCCAGCACAATATTTTACATGGATACATCAACCTACGTATGCCCTGCACTTAATTCACCCTCTTCCCCATTTTGCCTTCTTTTCCTGCTATGTTCTTAACACACACAGTTCACAAAATGTGCGTATTTTATCATTGTTCCTTGATTTAAATTACCTATTTCTATTTTTGTCTTCCCCATAAGAGTGAACAATTCTCAGATCAGAGATAGGGCTTACTCATCTTGGTATCCCAGCACTTAGCAGACAGTCTTGCCCAAAGAGTTACTTAGAGAATGTTTGTTGAGTAAATGAGTAACAAATATGATTACCTGTACAGTTGGCAGCTGTCGATTTTCATATTACTCTAGAATTTAAATATATAGAAAAGCAATTCATGCATAGTTTTAGCTACTTAGTTTTACCTTTCTTTAATCCTAAAGTTTATAACAAAATTGTTTTGGTATAAATGTTAACAGCTGTCAATGAACAGAAATTGTTCAACCTAATACTGCTTTCTTCTTTGGTGTCAGTCCCACACAAAACATGCTTGTTGTCCAAGAAAGAGCCAATCAGAGGCTACTTTAGTTTTATTGAAACTTGTGAGTCAACATGTTTCCCCTTTAGTGAACTGACCCTGATCAACAGTTGATCTCAGATTAGTTATTGAGCAGAGGGCCGGGGGTTGAGGATGGGAACAAGATGGAATCTGTAATATAATGTGAGTCATTTATAGTCAAGTGCCCTTTTGGTAGCAACGTTTTGGATAAGTTGTTTTTGACTGAGTTACTATTAATATTTGACAATAACCAAATTTATAATCTACATATCTATATGAATTGGGCAAAAATCACGCTATAAGAGAAATATAAAAGATAGTTAATAATATGGAGAAGGAAACTGCAATAATATTAAACTTTCAGAAACAATTTTAAATAAGAATATATAAACAGAGTGGGAAGAAAATGATTAAGAATTTATTTGCTCTCTGCAGATAGGAGAACACATCAATTTTTTTATTTTAGCATTTTTTATTTTTACATTTATTATACTTTAAGTTCTGGGGTACATGTGCAGAATGTGCAGAATAGGTATACACATGCCATGGTGGTTTGCTGCACCCATCAACCCATCATCTACATTAGGTATTTCTCCTAATGCTATCCCTCCCTATCCCACCACCCCTCGACAGGCCCCGGCGTGGGATAGTTCCTTCCCTGTATCCATGTGTATAGAAGACATCTATTTAAAGTACAAGATTTTGTTTTGTTCACATAGAAATCTAGCATTAACTTTGTGTTGTACTTGAGTTATATGTATAATCTGTATTTTGTTTGTTTTGAGTGATCCAAAGAATTATCTTTACTTCCTTTTATTGCCAGTGAACATAAACAAGCAATTTAATGGGGGGGGGGCGGGGAACAAGAGTCAATTCAGTTTGTTTTTAGACAAAACATATAGTTTTCTGATTGTGTTTTTCCTCCATTCAATCCTTCACCAGGACATCAGAAAAACTGTGCCTCTGTAGATAAGCACAGTTTTCTTGACATTATAGGTCCTTGAAATGTTCTACTTCATCTTAAGTACTTATTTTGTTCATTTCAGCACTTTTTTTATGAACATCTTAGTCCACTTTAAGAAATATTCATCTACAAATATTTGCTTTAGGATAGCATACTTTAATCCAGAGTACATAATAGATTTTAAGTACTCACTTTTAGATAGTTTGTTCACATAAAATTTTTATTCTTGTTTTTGCTTTATAGGGCTCAGAATGTAAAAAGTAATGTTTTATGGGGTTGCAATTTTCTGTTGATAATGTTATTAAGTATTTTTACTGTTAAATAGCCATATCCTTCTTATTATTATTAAGCAAGCCTATTAATTCTACTTCTGGTTTAAAAAAAATAATTTTCCACTTAGACATTTTCTCTAATAATGTTTTACCTTATTTATAGAAGTTGCTCATAAATTTTAATCCCAGCATGAGATTAGTTCAATGGGTCAGAATGTGAGATCTATGAAAGGTTCTGGGGATCCCACCTAAGTTGTAGTAAATAACAGTAATACCGTTTTGGACTAACTCCCCTAATCAATCGTTGAATTTCCACAATTTAATTAAGTGCGTAATGTAAAGTGCAAATAAGTGTTGTGTTTGCCATACAGTTAACATCCTTTAAATTGTAGCTATTATTAAATTGAAAGTATATGTGAGACAGAGTCATTTGGATCCCATCCAAAGAAGTGATTATTATTCAGGATTGATAAAATACTGTGCTTTTGTTGACAATGAGAGCTATACAAGACCACTTTTCTTTAAGATTAAATCAAACCAATTAGACTTTCAAATTGTACAGATGAGTGTTTTCCCAATTTACACTAAAAACATCTAATTACATCTTTTAAGATAAGCTAGCTGGCTCTTCCTTTAGTTAAGATGGATGTATTTAATACTGTTATTTTTGCCAGTGAGCATCCATGTAGTAGCTGCCTTGCTCCATTAAGTCTACTAAACCAGGTGTTCATCATCTTTGACAAGTATTACAATCACAACTTCCCATGAAGTTTAATTTTCTTTGCTGCATGCATTTAAAGAACAAATAGCCCTGATAAATTACTTATTTTCTTAATTATCTTTGTAAAATTCAATCTAGTTTCAGTAAGAATGGAAATTCAGTTTCCAGAGCAAATAAACTTCGAACATTCTAGAAATTTGTTAGGCTCTACTCTCAAAGAAAAGATATGAAACCATTATGGAAGATCCTCAATTAATTAGATTATAATAACAGCTATTATTATGACATCCAATAATTCACTCCACAAATAAGTGACCTTGCTGCCTTGTTTTTCCCATCACATAGTCTACCTTTCTTATGTTTCCAAAGTTTATTAGTGCCATATATGAGTGTGTCTATTATATGCAAAACACCATATTAAAACTTTGGATTTTACAGAGATCAGTTCAATACATATGCTGATCAGCAGCCAGTAAGCATGCTTGCCGAACCAGGTGTGTGTAGCCAGTGTCCGTTCAGATTGGTTGGTGACTGTACCATGCCTATTGCATATGTTAACAGTCATCCTGAGAAGGGCCTTTAATAGCCATGATGCAAAGAATAATTATGATAAAATGTATAAGCCAGAGGGAAAATCATGTGCTTTGGAATTTCAGCATTAAACAGCATGGCCACATCAGTAGGAGTGATGGTGGGGAGCATGGTTTTGTGAAAGAGGTTACAAGTAGTGACTTCTTTGAAAGTTGAACAAGGTCTAGACATGTGGTAATGAATGAGGCCAAGTTCAGACTGAAGAACAGCATGAGGAATAATACAGATGAAAGAAAAAATTGGGGGTATATAGGAAGAAAGTTATTCAGTGAAGCTAGAGCAAAGGGTGCAAGGGGAAAGCCTCCCCCTATTTGGAGGTGGTTTCTCTGGACCTTATCACCTTATAGTATTTTCCTAAATTACCTGAATCTAAAATTTAGTGTCACTTATTTCTAGTCCTGAATTACTCACTGGGAATTTAAAATTAATGGCATCTACTACAAAATACCCTGTTATTGAAATATTTTTAAAAATCTGTCTTAAATCTAAGCCAGGTTCATCTCTGGAGGGCATTGATTGACCATTAAAAAGTTAAATGAATTAAATTTCTAGAAGTGATCTTGGGTATCTCTTAGTCTCAGCACACATCAAAGAATTGTCAACTGCTTGATGTACAGCCCAGAATATCTTAGACTTCCAAAGATTAACATCTGAAATAGCAGTTTTCAATATTTTTCAAAATGTCTTCTTTACCTGGAAGTCCCTGAAATGATTGCACTGGGAGTTGTTGCTCTGATTTATTTATGAGAGAGAGGCTTTTGAATCAAGATAAGAATACTAAAACTTAGCAAGTAACACTGAACAAATAAAGGCCAAGAATATTTTCTTAGTATAGATATAAAAAATTAACAAAGGATGTGTAAATATCACAAATGCATAATGTTTATTTTGTTCTAAATGCCTTCACATTATCTGTTTCATTTGTCACAAGACAGTAGGAGATAGAGACATGGAATAATTGAAATAATAATTTCTACTTTATATAGTCAAGGAAACAAAGACCTAGAACCATAAAACCATTCAAGTAGAGTTTTATAGCCAACTTATTAAATAGAATCTACAGATAGCTAATCTAACATCACCTGACTCTTGCCATTGTACTTATCAACATTTTTACTTTGATATTGATAGTTACAGAGATATTTCATGAAAAAATCATTTTAAATTTATAAGACTATCTTAAATGGTTTGGGAAGGAAAACATCCAACACTTAATGATTATAGCCAATCAGCTAGTAGCACCATTTACATTACAGGTGCCATGTAGCTTGCCAAAAAATATTTAAATTCTTGTTTTATCAGATATTAAAAATTTCTGTATTCAAGATAACATTAACACAAAATAGACAAATAGATAAATGGACAAATGGATAACTTAACTAGTCCAAATGGCTTTAAAGTAAATGATTATTATAAATTCCAATGGAACAGAGATTTCATTCCATAGAAGTTGATTTGTTTATCAAATATTTCTCCCACAATTTTCTTCAGTAAGAAAAGAAAATTAGACTTCTAGTCATTAACATATGCCAAATAATTTTAAGTTCTATTAAGAAGGTGAAGTTTAAAAAGGAAATAATAAAAATGTTAGAAGGAAATCCAAATAAGATTTGTACAAGCTTGGTGGAGTACTGGGGGCAATGTCCTAAGCAAGATAAGAAGCCATAAACCATCAAAGAAATAATAGACATTTTTGTCTACAAATAATAATAACATTTCTATAGTAAAATAAACCAAAAACAAAGGCAATGAGTAAACTATAAATAAGATTACAATATTGTAACTTATATGTTTACTAAGTGATCACTATCCTAAATAAAGATCTCCCATAGTTTACTCAAAAAAAGGACAAACGAACAAGAGCAAACATGGTCAAAAATTATGCAGTGAAGAGCCAGGTGAAGTGGCTCATGTCTCTTGTCCCAGCACTTTGGAAAACCAAGGAGGACAGATCGCTTCAGCTCAGGAGTTTAAGACCAACCTGGGCAACATGGCGTAAACCCCATCTCTACAAAAAATACAAAACTTAGCTGGGCGTGGTAGTGCATGTCTGCGGTCCCAGCTACCCAGGAGGCTAAGATAGGGGAATTGCTTGAGCCCTGGAGGCAGAGGTTACAGGGAGCTGAGGTTGTACCACTGCACTCTAGCCTGGGTGACAAAGTGAGACTCTGTCTCAAAACACACACACACACACACAAACAGAAATGAACTAGCATGTCAGTGAAAATGACTTTTCACTGAAGAGAAATTAGCAAACAAACTTATAATTGTTAAAAAAAACAATTAAGTGATTATCCTATCAGGTTCAAATTCTATCTAGAGGTAATTCCACAGAAAAGAGAGAGAGAGAAAAAGAAATGTTATTCAAAATGTAACACATTTCTTTAAACTGAAGAAAACAAATCTCCACATTAGAAAGACAAGAAATGAAAAGAGACTTGCACCATGGGACAACATCATAGTAATTCAGAAAACAAGAGACGCAGGGAGGATGCTAAATGTTTCTCAAGGTAATTAATTAATATACATTAACTACAAAGAAGAAAAGAATTCAAACAATATCTCAGCAGCAATAATAGAGGCTTAAAAGGAAAGGGGATAGTAATTAATGCCTTTGATATTTTAAATGGAAAGGATTGTAAACTAAAAATCTATACATAAACTATCTAGTATAAAAGTAAAATAAAATGATTTTTGAGAAGGCTAAGTACAAAAATTTTACTTTCTGTTATACCTATCTCAGGAAGCTTATTGAACATATGCTCCACCAGAATAAAGAATTAACCACATATAAGCACACCCTGACCCCCACACTCAATACTTTGTGAATCAAGAGACACAGAGAAGAGAGGACTTCCATGATGAGATAAGGAGAATCTAAAGATAATAGCCTTGCAGCAGACATAAAGAACGCCTGGGAAAATCTGATCAAATATCGAGATAGGGAGATAAAATATCAAATGTGGAGATCAAATATCAAATATGAAGAGTTCATTAGCAGTTATTAAAAATCTGTATTTGATTCCAATGTATTTTGGGGTTTCAGACATTTCTAGTAGCCCAATTTAAAAAAAAACTTGGCTCTCCAGAGAAACTAGAGAAGCTTAGAAATTCATTCATTCTTCCAGGTCGCTGAAGACCCAATTTAGAATGGTGTTTGTCTCCAGAAAGGCGAACAGGTACACACTGTGACCAAGCACTAGCAGAAGAGACAGCCTGTGGTTTTGTGTTCTCAACACATGGGGGCAGCTGCTGCAGAGCGCCCATCTACTTGGCTGGAACTCAAAACCCAAGCTAATCCTACTTTACATCTTCACCTGACCATCAGTCACACACCTAGGTACTCCCTTTAAAAACCCAGGTGGAAAGGTCAAAGCCAGGGATCATTACACATAGTGCTGGCAAAGAATGTGAATCTTCCTTCTCTTCAACATCTCCACCACAACACAAATTTCAAAAACAAAAATACATGGAGAGTTCTAGGCTGCACGAGGCTGGGGTGCTCTTGCAGGAGAGAAGAGAATTGACAAAAGTCTTGATGTGTCTGGCCAAGTGAAAAATAGTATTGAGAGGGGATTTACTGCTCTTTTTTGAGAACAATTAGAGATAGGTGTGTAGAGAGCTGAGCAAATTGTGAAACAAAGCAATTAATAACTTAAGGAAAAAATAAGAATTAAGTAAAGCTTGCCATGTAATAACCAAATTTTCTCAGAACTGAATATTAAATAGTCAAATTAATAAAAATTCCAAATGCTAGTTTAATCAAGAATGTAATATATAACAAGGATGAGAAAGGCTAAATCATCTACCAAAATTTAAAAAGCCAATATATTATAAAAGCAATACAAAATTATTTTGAGAAATATGAATGTTAAAATAACCCAAGAAACAGATTTTTAAGAAATAGTCGACAGTGGGTTTCTCTTAGCAATTTGACTATGGGTTAGGTAAAATAAAGGGCTGAGATAAGTGATATGTGAGATTTTATTTTTTTTAAAAAAAGAAATCATAAAACATGTAAAATGGTGATGAAATAGGGTGGCTCATGCCTGTAATCCCAGCACCTTTGGGAGGCTGAAGCAGGCAGATTGCTTGAGTTCAGGAGTTCAAGACCAGCCTGGGCAACATGGCAGAACCCCATCTTTCCAAAAATAAATATAATAATTATCTGGGTGTGGTGGCACACACCTGTGGTCCCAGCTACTTTGGACGCTGAGGTGGGAGGATTGCTTGAGTTCAGGAAGCAGAGGTTACAGTGAGCCAAGATCATGCCACTGCACTCCAGCCTGGACGACCAAGTGAGACCTTGTCAAAAAAAAAAGCCATAAAATTATTTAAACTTTTGATACATGAAGAAATGAAAAACAAGTGATAGGAATCAAACTGCATAATAAGAAATATTAGCCGGTGTAGTGGCTCACGCCTGTAATCCTAGCACTTTGGGAGGCTGACGCCAGTGGATAATGAGGTCAGGAGATCAAGACCATCCTGGCCAACATGGTGAAACCCCGTCTCTACTAAAAATACAAAAATTACCTGGGCATGGTGGTGTGTGCCTATAATCCCAGCTACTCGGGAGGCTAAGGCAGAAGACTCACTTGAACAGGGAGGTGGAGGCTGGAGCGAGCTGAAATTGTGCCACTACACTCCAGCCTGGGTGACGAAAGGACACTCTCTTTCAAAAAAAAAAAAAAGAAAGAAAAAATTGGTATTATTTGAAGTAAGTAAATAATTTTCTACTACTCCCCTAAATTATTATAAATATCCATTATCTTAAAACTCTTCAGTGGTCGGTATTACAATTAGGTACTCTTTTTATCTGACATACTCATTAAAGACTTTTGATAGCACCATTGTTGTATAGAGAAAGTTTTTCTCTTAAAAAAAAAAGCCCTAACTTTGATGATGTAAAGTATATAATCTCTGCGGAAAAAGAAGTCTATGAAATTCAAACTTTTTAACTTTTAACTTCTTTTTCCAGTTCACTGAGATTTTAAAATATATTTATAAATGTTCAGGAAGAAAAAAAAATCAGAATTTTAAAAAATGACAGAATTTATTGACAATAATTCATCTTTTAGTTTATTTCTTTCTCTGATGGTAATTTTTAAATTTATTATATCTAGAAAATGCTGGAAATTTACATAATTTTCTGTATAAGAAAATATTTTATAGGTGAGTAAAAAAGTAAAACTGGAAAAAGAAAAGATCAGCACATTTCACAAAAGAAGCATCTGGTTAACCAAGTATTACTTTCCCTTAAGGAAGCAGTTTTAGAGATAACAAAGTAGTATGGACATGAGATAATAGACTCTGAGAAAAGTACACCACTGCTTATTAGATGTTGGCTGCTAGTCTCTAAAATAATCAATATATTCTATTATTTGCTTTGCACCACCAAAACCTGTGGGGGTAGATTATACTGTTTAAATCTTTTACTTCGGAAAAAGAATTGCTATCTACTCAAGTCATCATTTGTCCTGCACTAAGCAGATGCAATTTTAGGCTATTATCATCCAAAGTGGATGCTTACTTATCCATGAAATAGCACACTATTGTGATATCTCTAATTTACATTGCAGTCTGAAGCCCAGACAAGTATTGTTGATGTTATGGAATGCTAAGTAGCAGTAGCAGGGCTTTACCTTACATATTTTATTATTATGATATTGTCATATTGAATGATTATATATGTGTGCATATATATATATATATTCTAATTGATGTTTCATCTATTTGTAAAAACCAAACTCAGAGAGATTATTACTTCAATTAAAAACTAAGGCTGGACACGGTGGCTCATGCCTGTCACTCTAGCACTTTGGGAGGCCAAGCTGGGGGATCACCTGAGGTCAGGAGTTTGAGACCAGCCTGACCAACATGGAGAAACCCCGTCTCTACTAAAAATACAAAATTAGCCGGTCATGGTGGCACAGGCCTGTAATCCCAGCCTCCCTCTGGAGGCTGAGGCAAGGTAATCACTTGAACCTTGGGGGGCGCAGGTTGCGGTGAGCTGAGATCGCACCACTGCACTCCAGCCTGGGCAACAAGAGTGAAAGTCCATTTCAAAAAAAAAAGAAAAAAAAAAAATAGAAACTACATAATTTACTTAAAAGTATAGGAACTCTGAATTTATATTGATTGTGCTTTTTTCACAAGTGCAGCTGGATCTACAGACGATTATTAATGCAGTGTCTCTGCCAGAAAGAACCTGTTTAGTAGAACAGACAAGAACAATTGGCGTAAGAGTTCTGACAGATGTGAATGAATGTTGAATATTAAGGTACTCTGCTTTGGGATGGATAAGGAAAACCTTCCTGGCAGGAATATTTTTAAAAAATAGTTCTTAAAATAAAAGTAATATGTATTTGTAGTTGGAGGAATACTGGCAAGGCTTCCAATATGAGGAAACATCATTGTCAAAGCCTTTGCAACATGAGAAAATATGTGATATTGGTGAAGCTGTGGACACTTCTGCCTGATTGTAGCATAGTTCTGCACTGGAGGGAGCAGTGGAAGATAGGATTGGAAAGTAGCCATGGTTCGGTAATTGGAAAATATAGACAGATTTTAGGAAGGAAAATTACACAGATTTGGGGCTGTGAAGGATGGATTATAGAGGATCATATCTGAAGTTGGGGGGCTCATTTGGAAGCAATTCAGTAGACAAGGACTGGAATGCAAGCAGAGGCAGAGGTAGGAGATGCAGGACAGAGAGCTCTGAGAGTCACCTAGGAAGACAAATGAGGTTCTTTGATTCTGAAAAATGATTCAGAATCAAAATGCAAATAAAACAGCTTCAGGCACCAGCATCATAAAGATGAAAAGATATGATAATGGTCATCATGTAAAATGATCACTAGTTAAACACAAGTTTGATTTAGAAAGATTAAACAGAAAAGATGTTAACAGCAGAGAGCAATATAAAAGTGATTTTTTAAACTCAGGGAAACTGTTGGAACATGACGAAAAGCAAACCTTCACAGGATTTTGAAGAAGGAAATTGACTATGCTTTATAAGACAATATAGACTTAAAGATGAGTTAAAAGAGTAATTTGGAGTTTGAATTATGTAGAATATTTTCATTTTGCTCTTTGTTTTGTTGTTGTTGTTCTGAGACAAACTCACTCTGTTGCCCAGGCTGGAGTGCAGTAGTGCGGTCTTGGCTCCCTGCAACCTCCACCTTCCAGTTTCAAGTGATTCTCCTGCCTCAGCCTCCTCAGTATCTGAGATTACAGGCACCTGTCACCACATTCTGCTAATTTTTGTACTTTTGGGTATTTTTGGCAGAGATGGGGTTTCACCATGTTGGCCAGGCTGGTCTCGAACTCCTGACTTCAGGTGATTCACTCACCTCTGTCTCAAAGTGCTGGAATTAGTGTGAGCCACTGCACCTGGCCACATTTTGCCCTCTTAACTTTATAAATATGATGGCATTGACCTATTGTTTCAAATATGGAAGAATCTAATTGAATTAGATTCTTCTAATTGATCCTTCCTCAATTTAAGAATCTAATTCTATCAATCGAATGGATTCAACTATTTTTTATAACTAGCCACGAGTTTATCTGAGTAAAATTAATATGAGCTGTGTTTTAGAACTCTGAATATGATGTATTTTTGAAATGTGGTTTTCTTGTGACTTAAGGATTGTGACTTTAGAAACACGGATCAACAGTCTCAGATTGAGATTTGTCTAGCATTTCAAGAGCTATTTTAAACTTTTATACAACTAATCATTTTTTGTTCATAGTTTTCTTAATAAAGCATTTAGATACATTTTAAATAAAATATTCTACTAAACTGTTCCTCGAAATAATTATGGCATGGATTAAAACAATAGAACAAAGTGAAATTATTGAGTTATTTAAAAACTTGCCTTTAAATGTTGTATCTTTTTTAATTAATAAGTTACTATTTATTCATTTTGCAAAAATATGATCTAGAATCAGTCTAGGTTGAATTGTTGTAATGGCAAATATGATAACATGGAGACATGTTATGGAAATATACAGTTTTATGTTACACAGAGTTGTTTAAGAATAATTTCTTAATTATTTAAACATAAACTTTTAAGAACATTAACAACTCTAAATATACAAATTTATTCATAAAGAAAAATATATCAAATTTTAATTTTGTTTGTTTGTTTTGCTAAGGAATAGAAGAAAATACTATGGCTTTTTTTTTGGGGGGGGGCAGGGGTGTGGGATGGAGTCTTACTCTATCACCAGGCTATAGTGCATTGGCACGATCTCGGCTCACTGCAACCTCTACCTCCCGGGTTCAAGTGATTCTCCTGCCCCAGCCTCCCAGCCTCCCAAGTAGCTGGGATTACAGGTACTTGCCACTGCGATCAGCTAGTTTTTATTCATATATATATATATATATATATATATATATATATTTCTAGTAGAGATGGGGTTTCACCATCTTGTCCATTCTGGTCTCAAACTCCTGACCTTGTTATCCATCCACCTCGGTCTCCCAAAGTGTTAGGATTACAGGTGTGAGCCACTGCACCCAGCCAAAAATACTATGGCTCTTAACTTGTAAATTTTTTCTCCTCCTGTATGTTATATCTTAGGTTTGGTTTCGTTTACATTATTTTTCTAATCACTGTCTCACTTCCACAGTTAGACAATTGCCAAATCCTTGCAGATTTAACCTCTTCAGTATTTCTTAAATCTCTTCCCTTTTTTTCATCCTAACTGCTGCCTATGTTTAGGTTTTCATCACATCTCACCAACAGAAATGCCTAGTGTCCACACTGATCTCCTAATATACCTTTGAGAGTTTTTGAAGATGAATTATCATCATCTTCAAATCTCTTTTACAGACCCTGTCTAATCTGACTTTGTCATTCTCTAGCATAAAATATTTCTGTGGACCCCATCAACCACATTAATCTAGCTAGGTTTAACACAATCAGCCCCTCTTTCTACTTCTCCAGTTTGTCTCCCAACACGTCCTTTCTCCCACTTTACATCTGGTTATATCAAAATTGTGTGGAGTCTTCCACACAGGCTCTGCAGTTTCTCTTGTTACATTTGCTCCTGCTGTTTTCTTTGCTTAATGTGATCACCCCTTCCCAAAATGGTTGATCCTGGAAAACACCTGTTCATCCTTTGAGACCCACCCCTCAGCTTACCTTTTCAAGAACCTAGCTGTGGGCCCTCTCCAGCTGTCTCTGTTAAGGAAGTTTGCTCTTGTTCTTCTCAGGGCCTCTGTCACTGCATCCATCATGCTGTAATTGTAATGATCTTTTTAAGTTCTATCTCTTTTGTCAAACTATGAGCTGAAATGATTCAGAGATGGGAAGATAGTGAGATACAGAGATATATGAAATAATTTCTTAGTTTATAACTTTGAAAGCTTTATTTCTTATAGGACAGGGGTCCCCAACCCTGGGGCCACAGACCTGTATTGGTCCATGGCCTATTAGGAACCAGGCCACACAGCAGGAGGTGAGTGGCAGGCAAGTGAGCATCACCTCCTGAGCTCTGCCTCCTATCAGATCAGCAGTGACATTAGATTCTCTTAGGAATGCAAACCCTACTGTGAACCCCGCATGTGAGGGATCTAGGCTGCATACTCCTTATGAGAATCTAATGCCTAATGATCTGAGATGGAACAGTTTCATCCTGAAACCTTCCCCGCACCCGTCCCCAATCCGTGGAAAAATTGTCTTTCACAAAACCAGGCTCTAGTGCCAAAAAGGTTGGGGACCACTGTTCTAGGACAATAAAGAATAATTGTTTTGTGATGCTAAAGGCAAAAATAAAATATAAAATTAATACTGAAGAAACTTAAATTATTTGGTAAGTAAACATTTACAAAGTTATTAGGGAAAAAATGCTTTCCAGTTTTTTGTGGTTGTAAAAAGCTAGAGGCAATATATTTATTTCTCCGTAACTAGAAGAACAGATACATAAAATATACGCAGATAATGGAATACTATGCAACTGTCAGCAAAAAAATCTAGATCTACATATAATGAAATTAATACATTTCAAAAACATAGATTTGAGTGGGAAATAAATTAGTAAAATTAGTGAGATTCATAGCATATTATTTTAGTTAAGAATAAAACATAGAAAGCCAAACTAGATATTCTCACAAATATTCCTTTTTGTAAACATTCATATAAATAAATATATAGAAGTTGGATTGAAAGGAAATACATGAAATATCCAATATTGGCTGCCTTTGGTTGGGAAGGTAATGAAGATGATGAAGTTAGTAAGATGAAAGGGAAAAGCTCAACAAACACTAAATATAAACTAAACAAAGCACCAAACAAATACAGGTTCATGCAGAGACAGACGTTAATTGGGTGCTTGTGTGCTGTGAATTGATTAATATGAGTAATTCAATTCTGAGCATCTGCAATTTAAAAAAATGTTGGAAATAATGTTACCTGCAAAGGCCTCACAAGAAGATAACATTTGGTAATCACCGAAAACAATGAGGGAGAGAGCTGTGTGACTCCTACAAATAACATTCCCAGCTGCCCAGCACCTTCAGCACGAGTATGACCCTGGTGAAGTGAGCAATAGAGAGAATGGTAGGTGATGAGGTCAGAGAGAGAATAGAAGGCGTGCTGAACACTGCAAGAACTCTCATAACGTGGTTTGGGACAGTATTGGAGGGTTTTGAGCTGAGGAATGAAATAATCTGGCTCAAGTTTTAAAAGGATGATCCCAGTTACTCTTTTGAGAATATTCTGAAGGGAAACAAGGGTCAAATAAGAAAGACCTCAAAATACTTGTTGCAATATTCAGGAAAGAAACGATGATATCTTGTGTCAGGTTTATAATTTAATGTAGTGAGAAGAGCTAAGACTTTGCCTGCTGCTTTAGGATTCATGTATGTATGCATATATATGTGTGTGTGTGTGTGTGTGTGTGTGTGTGTGTGTGTGTGTGTGTGCATATAATACATATAATTATACTTATATAATTATATATAATTAAAATAGCAGGGTAATTATAATAATCAAATTAATAATGATTACTTAAGGGGTGAGAGAGAGGGAAGCAATTGGGGAAGGATTACCTTATTGGCTTCATCTGAATTGTTTTATTTCTTAAGCTGACCAGCCATTACATGAGTTATTGTGACTTAGTCTTTATGTTCCCTTATGCCTGAATTATTTTTAATTAATTTAAACAGCCTCTGGCCTGTTTAGCTCCCACGTCTTTTCTCAGCTTTTCTCTGGAAGTTGACCTTTCCTCATGCCATTCTATGAGGCAAAGGATAAAGTTGCTGGCTGCTTTGAGGCTCAGTTTTACATTCTCGACCTAAAAGAGAAAATATGTTTAACATCCTTAGTGAAGCATTCTGATTTTTCCCATGTGGGTCAGATTCCCATATCTGGAACAATCATCGTGACAAAGAAAATTGAGTATGGTGGTTTCCAGCTTAAGAGAACCATATGCATTTGGGAGCAGATGTTCTCAAGATAGTGGTGAAAGAGGAAAAAAGATACTAGACAGATAAAATAAGACATTGTGTTAGGGCATCTTTGTATGTACTTACATATAAGACACTTTGAAATACGTTTAATTATGGAAACTTTAGAAGAGTTTTACTTAAAATGAAAAACATAACAGTGAACTGTGGTAAATTTCTGAAATGGATTTTGATATTCTATACTATTTTATACTAATGTAAAAAAGTTTCAGAGCTCATTTAGAATTTATACATAATTCATTTAGTCATTTAGCATATCATTTTTATATGTCACATGAGAACTCTTTCCAGAAATTCAGCATTCTTCTCTCTTTTCTTTTGACTTCTTCTGGCTAATCATATATTGCCACAGTAGATTAACAATATTGGAGGCACTGTACAATCAGTCCTCTAAAACAGACATAGCCAGTCCCTGTGATTTAAGCAAAATAAATGAAAATAATGAAATAGATTATTAGTAGTTTGCATGCTGTAACTGAGCATTTATGTATGGAAGATTTTTTCTGGAAAAGTAGGGGAATGTTATTTAAAGAAACTCTCATCAAATCATGTTTTTCCACAATTCTCACACCACAACAAGCAACAGAGAAGATATCTGTGACTAAATGTCAGGGGTTAGGTTTGTTTGTGTTTTCCCCAAACACCAAATGACAGACACCAACAGGGTGTCCTCCAGTTCAATTCCAACACTATCTACCTGGAGCTAGTGTCAGATCTCACATGTTCAGGGCTCAGTCCCCAAGACTGCCTCCCGACGCACACACCAGTCACAAGTCTGGACCTTAGAAACTTTTGACCGACTGGCTTCGAATTGGGGTTCCTGTGATCCCCTCTTTGGGTGTGATTAATTTGCTGAAATGGTTCACAGAACTCAGGGAAACCTTATGTTTACACGTTTACTATAAAGGACACACATGAAGAGACGTGCAGGGCAAAATATGGGGGAAGGAGTGAGAAGCTTCCTGCCCACCCTGGGCATGCCACCCTCCAGGAACCTCCATGTGTTCAGCTATCCAGAAGCTCCTCAAACCCAGTCCTCTTGGGTTTTTATGGAAGCTCCACATGTCAGCATTTCCTCCCACAGTGTAAAAGTGTCCCTATTTCTCCACATCCTCTCCAGCATCTGTTGTCTCCAGATTTTTTAATGATCACCATTCTAACTGGCGTGAGATGGTATCTCAATGTTGTTTTGATTTGCATTTCTCTGATGACCAGTGATGATGAGCATTTTTTCATATGTTTGTTGGCCTCATGTAT
>NW_016107341.1:4322710-4387570 GCF_001604975.1 Cebus imitator
TTGATTTTTTGAAGGGTTTTTTGTGTCTCTATCTCCTTCAGTTCTGCTCTGATCTTAGCTATTTCTTGTCTTCTGCTAGACTTTGAGTTTTTTTGATCTTGCTCCTCTAGCTTTTTCAGTTTTGACGATAGGGTGTCAATTTTTGATCTCTCCTTGTTTCTCATGTGGGCACTTATTGCTATATATTTTCCTCTAGAGACAGTAGCAGGTTTTCAAAGGAGGTGGGGAACCAAAGCAATCAGTTCACAAAACAAATGTTAAATTTGTTCTTTAAGACAGATTACTAAATTCTCTACTTAATAGTTTTAACTTTAATGGAAATTGTGTTTTGAATTTAACAAGAACAGTAGTAATCTTGAACATCTCATTTAATAAGAAGCCTGTGGCCAGTACTGCCCACATATGGACAAGTCAGATGTAAACAGCCAATTTCAGGAGGCACTATTCACACAAACCAGTTCGTGAACAGTGCCCTCTGGAGTTATCAATGTGGTGCTCCTGCCAACCAAATGTTGTACAGCACATTAGCTGAACTTTGAGTCAGAAACAGGTTTACAATAACTGGATGGAAAGGAGTAATTCCTATTACAGAAGGACTGTTCACAACTAACACCTATTGAGAGCTTAAAATATGCTGAGCACTCTATTAGTTCATTTCATCTTTGCTATTGTCTGGAAGGCAAAGTGATCCCTGGATATGTAGCATGCACCTTGCTATTATGAGACAAAAATGATGAAAACAATAGAAATTATGGCCATTGCACTCCAGCATGGGCAACAGAGCAAGACTCCATCTAAAAATAAAAGAAATTACAGAGCAAAAATAAAGAACAAACCCAGTTCCGAAAACCATTATTGAGGTGGCAAACCTATGCCTACCTCTAGATTTCTTGTTACATTAGAACAATAGCTTCTTGTTTCTTCATTCTATGTAAGATTTTCTGTTGCTGCTAGCTAAAAACATTCATTAAGGATGGAGAAGGACACAATAGAAAAAGTACAATGAAAAAGGAATTTTAAAAAACATAGGATTAATTCCAAATCACCACTAACTCATGTTGATTTACTTAAATCATCAAATAAAAGACAAAGTTAATCAAAGTATAATAAATATATCTAACATGTTGTCCACAGAAAATGCAGCTAAAGTAGAATCCCACAAAAAGGCTGAAAAAGCGGATGAAGAGATACATATTATTCAGTTATTATTCAAAATAAAGCTGGTAAAAATTAATATGAAAGCCAGACATACTAAAGAGAAAAAATCAAGGCAAGAAGCAATATATTTCCTACATCACCTGCAATGACCACTTCAAAACATGGTTTAAAAAAGAACTTTTTAACAATAGCAGCAGACAGTCTAAGATTCCAGGAAATATGTCTAACAAAATACTCACAGTCTCTGTATGAGAAGGAAAAAATATCATGGATGTTCACAAAAGAAGACATGAACAATGTATGTCATAAAGATGAACATCGTCAAGATTGCTGTTGTTCCCTAGTTAATATATAAATGTCATGAAAGTTCAATTAAATAACACAAATAAAGTTTGTTGTTGAATTTTGAGATCTGACCCTAAAATTTGCATAAAAGACCAAAGGACCTAAATATTTTTGAAGAAAAATGATAAAATAGGGCTGTTTCTAGTTATCAAGTATAATGTCACGTAAAATATTTTAGTACAGCACAGGTGTGATCTAGTAGACCAATGAAACTGAACAGATGGCCAGGAAAAAATCCTCAAAGTTCAGGAAACTTTATGTATAACAAAAATTGAAAGGCATGGCAAATAAATAAGTGACTCAGGGAAAATATGTTGCCTACATGGAAAAAAATTACTACTACTTCACATTGTAAAAAGCAACAAAAAATCATTGTGAATAGTTTATCCAAAATAAAAAGTAATACTTTAAAATTTTCAGAAGAAAATAAGCATCTATCTGATGGCAGAATAATAATTTTTAAAACACAAAGCTATAATGTAAAAGACTAACAATTAAAAGTTTTGTTCAGCAAATAAAGCCATAAACAAAATAAAACAATATGCAATGAACATACGCATGCGTGTGTCTTTGTAATAGAATGATTTATATACCTTTGAGTATATATCAATAATAGGACTGCTGGGTCGAATGATAGTTCTGTTTTAAGGCCTTTGAGAAATCACCCCACTGCTTTCCACAATGCTTGAACTAATTTACACTCCCACTAACAGCGTAAAAGTGTTCTCTTTTCTCCACAACCTTGCCAGCATCTGTTATTGTTTGACTTTTTAATAAGAGCCATTATGAGTGGTACGACATGGTATCTCATTGTGATTTTGATTTGCATTTCTCTGTGATCAGTGATATTGAGCTTTTCTCATATGCTTGTCAGCTCCATGAATGTCTTTTTTTGAAATGTGTCTGTTCATGTCCTTTTCCCACTTTTTAATGGAGTTATTTGCTTTTGCTTGTAAATTTGTTTAAATTCCTTATAGATGCTGGAAATTAGACCTTTGTCAGATGTGTAGTTTGCCAAAATTTTCTCCCATTCTGTGGTTTGTCTGTTTCCTCTGTTGATAGCTTCTTTTGCTGTGCAGAAGCTCTTTAGTTTTCTTAGATCCCATTTGTCAATTTTGCTTTGATTGCAATTGCTTTTGGCATTTTCGTCATAAAATCTTTGCCCATTCCTATGTCCAGAGGGACCTACGTATTACCTACCTAGGTAAATCTTCCAGGGTTTTTATACTTTTTGGTTTTACATTTAAGTCTTTTTTTTTTTGAGACAGAGTTTCGCTCTTGTTACCCAGGCTGGAGTGCAATGGCACGATCTCGGCTCACCGCAACCTCCGCCTCCCGGGTTCAGGCAATTCTCCTGCCTCAGCCTCCTGAGTAGCTGGGATTACAGGCACGCACCACCATGCCCAGCTAATTTTTTGTAGTTTTAGTAGAGACGGGGTTTCACCATGTTGACCAGGATGGTCTCGATCTCTTAACCTCGTGATCCACCCGCCTCGGCCTCCCACAGTGCTGGGATTACAGGCTTGAGCCACCGCGCCCGGCCTACATTTAAGTCTTTAATCCATCTTGAGTTTATTTTTGCATATAGTGCAAGGAAAGGGTCCAATTTCTTTCTTTCTCTTTCTTTTCTTTCTTTCTCTTTCTTTCCTTCTTTCTTTCTTTCCTTCTTTCTTTCTTTCTTTCTTTTTCTTTCTTTCTTTCTTTCTTTCTTTCTTTCTTTCTCTCTCTCTCTCTCTCTTTCTTTTCTTTCTTTCTCTTTCTTTCTTCTTCTTTCTTCTTTGCCAATTAACTATCTCAGGAGGAAAGGGTCCTCTTTCAATCTTCTGCATATGGCTAGCTAACTGGCATAGCCAACCTCAGCAAGATCTTTTGTCAGGATTGTCAAAGATCAGATGGTTGTAGTTGTAGCACATTATTTCTGGGCTCTCTATTCAGCTCCATTGGTCTATGTGTTTGTTTTTGTACCACTGCCATGCTGTTTTGGTTACTATAGCCCTGTAGTGTAGTTTGAAGTAGAGGAACATAATGCCTCCTGCTTTGTTCTTTTTGCTTAGGATTGCCTTGGCTATTCAGGCTCTTTTTTGGTTCCATACAAACTTTAAAATAGTTTTTTTCTAGTTCTCTGAAGAATGTCATTGGTATTTTGATAGGAATGGCATTGAATCTGTAAATTACTTTGGCCAATATGGTCATTTTAATGATATTGATTCTTCCTATCCATGAGCATGAGATGTTTTTCCCTATGTTTATGTCATCTCTGATTTCTTTGAGTAGTGTTTAGTATTTCTCATTGTAGATATTTCACCTCCTTGGTTAGCTGTATTCCTAGGTATTTTATTTATTTATTTATTTTGTGGCAATTGTGAATGAAATTAAGGCAGAAATCAAGAAGTTCTTTGAAACTAATGAGAACAAAATTACAACATACCAGAATCTCTGGGACACATCTAAAGCAGTGTTAAGGGGAAATTTATAGCACTAAACAACAACATTAAAAAGTTAGGAAGCTCTCAAATTAACAACCTAACATCACAACTAAAAGAACTGGAGAAGTAAGGTTATATGTGTGTGTGAGTGTGAGTGTGTGTATGTGTGTGTATTTTTTTTTTCGAGATGGAGTCTTGCTCTGTTACCCAGGCTGGAGGGCAGTGGCATGGTCTTGGCTCATTGTGACCTCCACCTCCTGGGTTCAAGCAATTCTCCTGCCTCGGCCTCCCAAGTTGCAGAGATTATAGGCACATGCCACCACACCCAGCTAATTTTTATATTTTTAGTAGAGACAGGGTTTCACTATGTTGGCCAGCCTGGTCTGGAACTCCTGACTTCAAATGATCTGCTGGCCTTGGCCTCCCAATGTGGGATTACAGGCATGAGCCACCATGCCCAGCCTACATTTTACATTTTATTGAAAGTTTTTTTAGGTATTGGATAGATTTTGGCTCATGCTGTTGGCTCAACAACAATGCCCACTACCTCTACTAATATTTAATGTAGTACGTTTTTGGTTAATGTATTTGAAAAGAAAATGAAATTAGATGCAAAGGTGCATAAAGATTGAAAGGGAAAAAATAAAACCAATTTTTGTTAACAATATGAACACCTATATAGAATAACTGACTAAATCAAGAGATAAGTGTTAAACTAATAAGAATTCATTCATATCATCAGTAAGTAAACATAAATACATAATAGCTCAACAAAAACAATAATATTATTCATAATATCAAAACTAAAAAGTATTTTATCTATTCATAAATTGTGCTGGAAAAACAGACATCCACTTGCAAAAAGTTAACCTAGACATAGACCTTACACTTTACAAAATTAACATAAAATGAACTATAGACTTTAATGCAAAAGGCAAATCTATAAAACTCATAGAAGATAATGTAGGAGAAAATCTAGAGAATTTCAGGGGTTACACCAAAGGCGCAGTCTAGGAAAGAAAAAAAATTTTTTTTGAGATGGAATCTTGCTGTGTTACCCAGGCTGGAGTGCAGTGGTATGATCTCAGCTCACTGCAACCTTCGCCTCTCAGGTTCAAGTGATTCTCCTGCCTCAGCCTCATGAGTAGCTGGGACTACAAGCATGTGCCACCGTGCCCAGATAACTTTTTGTACTTTTAGTAGAGATGGAGTTTCACCATGTTGGCCAGGTTGGTCTCAATCTCTTGACCTCATGATCCACCCACCTCGGCCTCCCAAAGTGCTGGAATTACAAGCATGAGCCACCATGCCCAGCCTGAAAGAAAAATTTAATAAATTGGACTTTATTAAAATTATAATATTTCTTCTCTGAGAAAGATATTGTCAAAAGAATAAAACTATAAGCCCCACAATCTGGGGGGAAAATTTGCAAAGACTTACAAAGGTCTGTTATCCAAACTATTCTATCCAAAGGAACTCTTAAGGAATACAAACAACAAATTAAAAAATGAGCTAAAGACCTTAACAGACACCTTACCAAAGATGTATGGATGGCAAATAAGCGTATGAAAAGATTTCCACATCATATGCCATCAAGGAAATACAAATTAAATAATGGTGATATGCCCCTACACCCCTGTTAGAAATAACCAAAATCCAGAACACTGACACCACCAAATGCTGGAGAGGATGTGGAGCTATAGGAATGCTCATTCATTGCTGGGGGGAATGCAACATGGTACGGCCAATTTGGAAAACAGTTTGGCGATTTTGTACAAAATTAAATATGTTCTTACCACATGATTCTGCAATCATGTTATTTAGTATTTAGCCAAAGGAATTAAAAACTTGTGATCACACAAAAATCTGCACATGGATGTTTGTAGCAGCTTAAATGATCATTGCCAAATCTTGGAAGCAACCAAGAAGTCCTTCAGTAGATGACTGGATAAATCAACTGTGGTTTATTGCTCAGACAATGGAATATTGTTCAGTACTGAAAAGAATGAACCATAAGACTATGAAAGACATGGAAGAAACTTAAGTGCATACTAAATGAAAGAAAAAAATCTAAAAAGTCTATATCTACTTCATTTCAACTATATGACGTTATGAAAAATAAAACTATGGAAACAGTAAAAAATCAGTGGCTGCCAGGAGTTTGGGGGAATGAGAAATGAATATGCAGAGCACAGAGGACTTGGGGGGTAGTGAAATACTCTATGATACTATAATGGTAGACGTATGTCATATATTTTTCCAAGCCCATGGAATGTACAACAAGAATGAGCCTTAATTTATGTATTGGACTTTGGGTGAGAATGATATGTCATTGTAGGTGTATCAGTTGTAACAAATGTACTACCCTCGTGGAAAGTGTTTCTTATGGGAGAGTCTATGTATGTGTGAAAGCAGGGTGTATACAGAAGGTCTCTAGTACCTTCCTCTCAATTTTGCTGTGAACCTAAAACTGCTCTAAAACCAATCTTTTAAAAAATTATTCAAGTATTTTGGAATTAACATATAAAATAACCAAGATACCTACAGGAAAACAAGAGCAACTTTTTTGCTGCAGCAGAATCTAGTCTATCCTGACTTATACAAGGATAAAGTTATCCTGTAAGCTCTCAAGGTATAATGATGAAAAAGTGTCTGTTGCTTGTGCAAAATGAAAGGAACAATGGCATAATGTACAAAGCACAGAGATAGATCCAGGAACGCATGAGAACCAAAAGTGGCATCACAAATCAAATGGAACTGTCTAATAGATGGAATTGGGAGAATACCTCCCTATAAAGAGAAAAAATTCTGGATTCTTATCCAACTTCATATGCAATAGTGGCTCTTGCGTAAGGTCCTAGCAAGAATCAGTTGACATGTTCAAGAGGGTAGTTTAAAAGAATTAAATGAAATGAGCACTGACAAAGTGAGGAAGGTGAAAGGAACCAACTAGGGGAAAATGAAGCACACAGGAACTAACCCCAACAAAAGTCATTACTACCCTTTGGTCTAATGAATCATGAGGAGGGAGGCTGTTGCCAGAATCGCTATCGCCATGTAGGAGGGGATCCCGGATAAGAGCTGTAGCCTTTATAGGAAGTCATAGCCACTGCACAACAATGCCCCAACAGACGGTATTGGGTGAGAGAAGGATATAGCTACCTTTGGCTCTCTCCTCTTATCCTCAGATTTCTTGCTGGTAATCATTACTAAAACCCCACTGAAGTCAGAAAGTAAGGAACAGGTGATGAAGTTCAGAATGTTCTTCCTCCTGGGGCAAAAGAAGGCAAGAGACTAATGAAGACAGGAACTGAAGAGGCAAAAAAAAAAAAAAAAAAACGCTTATGTGAAAGAGCTAGCAAAAGATTGGTAGTGAAGAAACATATCTGACTGTGTTTGAGAGTCACAAAAAAAAAAAAAAAAAAAATTGCACAAGTGGACTAAGAACAAATAGTTGGGGTGGAATTAGAGTTTTCTCTTTTATCTAGCATGACAGTTAAGGAAGGGAGATAAAGTGTTAGCTGGGAAAATAGGGTTGAGAAAGGGCTTTATAGAATGGAACAGTCAAATATCCCTGTATATTGCATCTAGCAGAAAGCATAAAACCAGTCAGTTAAAACTGCAAGGAGGATAAAATTTATTGCATTTTAAGAGTGATAAGATTAATCTAGGGACAAAGAGGGAGAAATGATGTAATTGACCTAGTGGACCAATGGACACATTTGACTGCCATACTAGTTACGTTCATTCAGAAGGTCTTCACAGGCTCACTCAGAGGTTATCTGACTGCAGGGTCGCCATCCACTCCTGGAAGAAGCTGGAGGTTGTTCTATAGCTGTTGGTAGCTTCTCTCTTACAGATACAGATTATTTTTCCTCACAGGAGCTTCTAGTTTTTCTGACATTACACTTTCTCCTGGTTTTACTTTCTAAATGTATTATATGATGATGCCAATGTTATTCTGAGTTTAAAGAATATATATAGACCCACTACTTTTCCTGGGTGGGTACTCTGCTTTTACATCGAAAGTCAATACAAATGCATAGGAGTTTTAGCCAAGGCCTTCAACTCAGGAAGCTACCTTGTTTTGTTAAGCTTGACTGCTTTCTGGAAGGAGACTTTACTGCCGTGTTGGTCTATCATACCAGCTCTCCTGCCTCATTCCTGGGCTTTGTTGTCTTGAGGTTTTAGAAATATTTCAAAACTCTAAATGTTTTAAATGTAATATCCATTTAAACTTTCAGTTTTTCTTCTGTAATAGTGAAACATTTCTGTTATTGTCTCGTATAAAATAATAGGAGACTTTCTTTAAAAAAAATTTTTTAAGAGGTCTGGTTATTTTCAGACACAGTAAAATAAATGCTAAGAAGCACATACCAAAGGACAAAAATGTCAAAAAACACTGAAGGAGATCAATCAGAAAAAGCTTTTTTTTCTGCTTAAAATTATGTTCTTTCTAGCTTTATCTCAGAAAGAAAGGATTTATTTATGTAACAGAATACAGAGAGAATGTACAGGCTTGTCCTACTTTTACAAAACCTTTAAATCTTATTAGGCCAAGATGCCTGCCTTATTGTATAAAATATCTCCTTGAATATGGGTTATTTTAAATAAAGGTCTTAATGAAAGCTTACAGAATTATTCTCCCCTGGGGAAAAAAATCGTTAATGAAAACATTTAAAAATGCCTCTTCTCTCAGCCCCCACGTAGCCCTAAAACATGAGAATGTGCTAGGATGCCACCCCATAGATTTGAATAATAGAGGCTCTGATGTGCATATTAATAAAGATGAAATTAATAGATGATTGACAAACAATCCTTTATTTTCGGCGAAACCATAGATTTGGGAAAAAAATCCAAAATATCTCTCATCAATGGCATCAGCTCAGTGGAGTGGGGCAAGCATGGGTTTTTGAGTTAGAGCTGATAAATTACCTTCTTTCAAAAGAGGTGGAAATGATATCTGTTTTGTAGGTTTGCTGGGAAGATTAGAGAAATAATACAAATTCATTCATTAAACATCTAATATAGACTAGCTGATTTTTCTATGGGCTAAAGAGACAAAGATAAATAAGGGACAGTCCTTTAAAAGATTTGTACATGATACAAAAAACTTCTGAAGAACAAGCATTGTTCAATAAATGGAAGATCTTGTTATCATTTGAGCCAGTTGTAATCCACACATAAAACCAATAAAAGAAGTATGCTTTCATAAACTGTTTTGGAAAGGAAATGGTAAGAAGTTATTCCCTGTCTTGATTGTACCTCATCTTTCCAGAATATACTCCCCACAAATCCTGAGTCCCCAACTCCCCACTTCATACATACACTAATGCTAATCTCCCCATAAATTACCAGTCCTGTCTCCCCAACACATACATGCCTATCCCTAGGAGTACACACATGAATTTGGCCCAAAATTATTATCACGTAATAAACAGATTCCCACAATTTTGCCAATAATCCTGGGCTATCTTGATGGAAACATTTAATCCAGTTGTGTGACCTTTGCCAATTAGTCAGTCTCCTTTTTTTAAAGTTAGGGTAGTAATATATACTGTATTTCAAATGGTTGATGAAAAAAAAGATAATATGACATAAGTTTACATGTTATTTTTCAAGTGATTCAATTGGTATTTATCATTGACAATAGTATAATATTATCTACTTGATTACAGATGAGTTTATACAATGATAGAGTGGAAAAGTATTTCTTGAAAAATGTGGGGGGTGAAGATTCTTTTTTCTTGAAAACCAAATCCAGTGAGTTGCACTCTAAATAAATAATTTATATTTGAACCTAAAGCACTTACAAACTCTGTCTTAGGAATTCTCTTATAACTCTTTAATCATAGCAGGTGTTAGTAAAAACTGGACTCAAATATTTAGAGTCATCTGTTAGATACATAGGAAAAAAGGGATC
Source organism: Cebus imitator (assembly GCF_001604975.1). Taxonomy (NCBI): domain Eukaryota; kingdom Metazoa; phylum Chordata; class Mammalia; order Primates; family Cebidae; genus Cebus; species Cebus imitator. Next base: position 4,332,563 of record NW_016107341.1, read on the forward strand.
TGAGTAAGGGAGCTAGCTCGTGGCTCCATTTTCACACTATTTTCAGTGCATAAGCAGGCGAATCTATCCAAGCTGAACTTATGAGATCTTACGATCAAGGTATTTTTATTCTATAATAAAATCTAATACACTACAGAATGAAATAAATTAGTTACATTCTGCTTCCCTCTTTCAAACACATGGTAGCTAGGATAAACTTTTGAAAAATATAGTTCTTTATACCTTCTATGTTGTCCTACACATAATCTGTTCTGTAGAGGTAAGAAAGTTTGTTCAGAAAACACATTTCTTGGAAATAAGTTTAAAATGTATCATTGGCTTTAATATAGCTTTTGTAAAACAACAATATACCAGAAAATAAAATTCAATGCAAATAAGATTATCAGAATTGGTTTGTTTTTTTGTTTTTTTTTTAAATCGGGTATCTTGCTTTGCTACTCGAGGATATAGTATTGAGAAAAGAAAATCACTAATTGTAGGTAATTGTTGAATACCAGAGTCAGAAGGCCTTTGCAGTTTAGAGGAGAGATACAACTTCAGTGTGTCAAGTAAAATTATTATAGACCTCAGGGTAATATTAATATACCTGGTTGGAAATTATAGCAAATGATTCGTGAAAATTATAAAGAGCTGACTTTCTCTAACAGGTTCAGCAAAGTGAAAAATGTCCTTTTTTTTTTTTTAGAAATTTTTATTAAAATCTACCGAATATTTGAATACAAGATCTTGTTTGTTTTTTGTTTACTCTGAATGAACTGAGCAATTAACCTAATATTTTCTAGGCATAAATTTTCAAGTATTTCTAGAACTGATCTTCCATTGCATCAAAAATTTTGGAAGAAAAAATATAATTGTGTGAGATGATGGGTTTGTTTTTAGCCTAATCAAACATTCCATATTGTAAACACACGTCAAACATCACATTGTACTTCATAAAGATCTAGAATTATTTGTCAATTAAAAATAAAATCTTAAAAAAAGAACAAAAGAATATGGAGAAATAAAAAGAATTAATGCTCATTGAGTAATTGTCATTTCAGGGATTGTACTAACAGTTTATCTTTGTAATTTGAGCATTTGAAAAAGATCATCACTTTCATCAGCCAGGCTTGAAACTGGTAGAATAGAAACAACAAAAGGGAGAAAAATAAAATTACACATGAGGGAATATACATCACTACTTTGGCTATTGACAGGTATTAGGGCATTAATAAAACTTTCCATAATGACTATGTTTGAAAACTCTAACTAAACCAACACAATTGTTTAGAGCCAAAGACTTAATGACTTGCCTGCCATCTCATAGGGCTAGAAGCCAGAATTCCTGGTTTTAAAAATCCATCTTAATCCTTCATTAGACTTTTTTTAGATTTGAAATAAGTGATGGGAGCTAGGTAACAAATTATGAGGTGATAGACTGTCATGGCTAAATACGCATCTTATCTAACACCAATTCAGACTTCATTAGCTAGCACCAGTCACCTACCTCATTGCTATGTGGTATTTATTAGTGAAAATTTGCAAATACAGCGTAATGGGGATGAGAATTGTATTCACTCTTTGCTTTTTTTCCTTACACAGACTTTCCTTTTACGAGGCACCATTCTTTCCTTCTTTTCCCTTCCACATTTGATTCATTGCGTTACTAAAAACTTGCCTGTTGAGATATTTTTGCCTAAAATGGTCTTACATTGGCAAAAAAAAAAAGCTGAGGTTGCAATCGAATGCTTAGAATTCTGAGAGATAATAAACTAACTTTATATTATGTCTAGTTAAGAGTTACAGAAACCAATAATGTAACCAAAAAGAAATATCTTCTCAGTTAATAGTCACTTCTCATGTTTTAGCAATTTCACATAGGATCTCACATGATGATGAATATTTTTAAAAAATTATTGCTGTTTTTATTGTTTAATCTAAACAATTTTCATAATTGACCTAATGTGCATAAGTAGATAGTAACTTCAGGAAGACATCTTCCACTGTTTAAACTTAAAGAGTTGCTTTACTATGCCTTCTCCTCTTTCTAAAGTCCAGTATGTGGCTAAAATAAAAGAGCTAAATAGCCTCTGTAAACTCTTTTATCCTGACATTGTGTTACAAAAATGTTTTAAAGCAAATATTCTTATGAAGTCAGTATTTTCACAATCTTATTCATAGAAAATATAAGGTGGCCATGAGATAATGGAGCCTGAGAGCCTCAGAAAATCTATATTAAAGTTCAGCCTGGGACATTTAATGACTTGGCAAGTTACTTGAAATAGCCAAACCAGTTTTTTCTTATCTGCAAAATGGAAATTATACCAACCTTATTTCTTTCTGTGAAATGATAATTGTATTCTGTTAATCATAATGTTGTCCTAAAATATATTTCACTGTAAATGCAAATTAGATAACTAGAGATAGAGGTATGTGTACGAATAAGTGCTTATAGATATCACATACATATATTTTTCAAAGATATAATATATATAAACTTTTTATCTGAGAAAATTAAAAAGTGGGAAGGCCATTATATATATTAATTGAGCATAAGGCACCAATTTTAAGAAATGCTGTGGAAGATAATAATAAGCCAATTTGACAATTATATTAGTAGAAACAGTTTAGCTGAGGAGAAAGCAGGAATCAATTTTGTTTAAATGGAGTTAAATTATTCATGTTCATCATCAAAAAAGATTATATTTTTAATTTAATGACAAAATATATTAAGGAAAGAACAAATGAATGAGTTAATTTCAATAAATATTTTAGCCATTTTAGTTTATTTAAAATTTTCACTAAGTTTAAGAGGCAAAATTTAAAATATTGACGTTGAACATATATTTTAACACTTTTTTTTTTGAGATAGAATCTCACTCTGTCACCCAGGCTGGAGTGCAGCAGCACAATCCCGGCTCACTATAATGTCTGCCTCCCAGGCTCAAGTGGATTCTCGTACCTTAGCCTCCCAAGGAGCTGGAATTACAGGCGCATACCACCATGCCTGGCTAATTTTTGTATTTTTAGTAGAGACAGGTTTTTGCCATGCTGGCCATGCTGATCTCGAACTCTGGGCCTCAAGTGATCCATTCACCTGTGTCTCCCAAAATGCTGGGATTATAGGCATGAGCCACCGTGCCCAGCCTAATACTATATTTTAATTTTTAATTTTATCGATTGGGTTTCTATTTAAAAATATAAGTAAATCAGTTATCTTTACCATTATTTTATTAGTTGCCTGGATTTCATCTTCAGATCCTTCTTCTCTCCCTTTCTCTTCCTCCCTTCCTTCCCTCCCTCCTTTTTTCCTTTCTTTCCTTCTTTCTTTTTCTTTCTTTCACTCAATCATTGCCATATCCTCTGCTTATATATTTCAGAATGACTTTCTTTTATACATCAATATATCTTTCAGAGAGCTTATTTCTTTTTCTCTTGAATCCTTTTAAGAATGATTTCTATATTCTCGAAGTATAATATTAAATGGAATATATCAATGTATCAACTCATCAATATTTCCAGGAATATACGATGTTCTTTTGGTCCACAGGTTTAGTCTTCTGTTATTTTGTAAAAATATTTTGATATTTTTAAATAGATATTATTTTCTATTCTGTTGCATTTACGTTTTCTAAGAAACCATTATGCTGTATCATAGTTTTCTGCTGTATACCTCAATCCTTGTTTTCTACCTTTATTCTCTATATTCTTCTCTATATTGCTTCTTTCTTTCCTCTTTGTCAATAATCTTAATTTCTATCTTATCTTACTTTGTTCCATGCTGTTTCTACTTCATTAAGACTTTTTAAATGAGATTATTAGTGTCTTTAGATCCAGCATCTCCATTTTCACCAAATATATTATTTTGTCATCTCACTTTCAACCAAGACTTTTTAACCGTGTCTTCTACATCCTCCATCCATCCTTTCCTCTTCTCCTTCTCTTTGTTCTTAAGTTGTAGATTTGTGCCACATTACAGGATATCTTCTCCAGAGTAGGATTAATTTTTATTCTTTTAACAACCAAACACACGTAAATTTCAGGACGTGAGGAGACCTGAAGGTTGATCAAAGCATTTTCTACTGCCATTTCACTCTATAATCCAAACCAAATTACAAAACATCACTTGTCTTCTGTGTGTGATGGGTTTTTGTTTTTTGCTTTTGGTTTTGTTTGTTTGTTTGTTTGTTTGTTTTGGTTCAAAGGTTCAAGCAAATCTGGAGCTGCTGCCCATCCTACAAACATGGAGGTTTTTGTCTCCATCCATGCATCTGCTTCAAAAGACAAAAGCATTCCGAACCTATGAAAGGTCAGATACAAGAGAGCAATGACACACATTTAATGCAACCACTCCCTTTTAGACAACCTCAGTAAGCACATCCTTTTTTCTTTTAGTAGCAAAGAGCAAGCTGGTTCAATCTATGAACAGAGAGAAACTTATTTTAAAAAAATTTCACAAGTATCACACTGTGAAGCCCGTGAAGTTAAACTTCCAAGAAAAAAACAAGTAATGTGATGACCTGAGAACTTTAATTAGCAAGTTTTTAATTCCACCTTTCTCCCCAGGTGAGAAAGTGAAAAACAACAACAAATTTCACATATGTAGTGTGTTGAGGTTTTAGACCTATAACAGAAGACTAGGACCTATGAAAGTGAACTTCTCCCAGATAAAATTTGTCCTGCTATTCTATTTCATCATGATCATTAGTGTGATCAGTTCTATTCACAACTACTATTGACTGCAAATATCAGGAGAGAATTTTCCTTGGCTTCCTCCCTTCCATGTTAGAATCTTGCTTTTCCTTCCCTCCCAGGTATGGTTTGAGAGATTGAGGAGTAGCTATCTACTTTTCTATGGCTTTAGAGGAAAGAGTGAAAAGTGCCGTATAGATAGGTTTGCCACCCTAACTAGGATTTTTTGCTCCCTCTTTTGATATTTGATTAAATGTTCTCTATCAGCATTCATTCCACCAAGCTGAGGTGCGTACTATTCCTATGAAAAGACATACTAATCTTTACATATTTCTCCTACTTTTACTTGGAGCTCCAGTAATGGGGAGACATGGCTGTTTTTCCTGATTCTTCTGAGACTCTTAAATCTTCATAGTGATAAGCCAAGACTGCCACTCTCAAAAGTTTTTTTTTGATTTTTTCCTAGGGCTGGCTACCCTCATTGTTCATCTACTTCCCTATGATGGGGGATTTAGTAATAATTCTCAGGGTTTTATCAATTCATTTCTCTTTTCCTGGGAAGATTTTGTGATATCTGATGTATTCAAGAATGCTGCTAACTTCTACCTTACCAGAAACTGCCTTTTCATTCCTAGACATCAATTCTTTGTGTTTTCTGGCCAGAGACTGAGCCTATTTCTTGCTTTGTTGGTACTGATTAACACTTTCCTATGTTTTACATTCCCCCCCGCCCCTGCCCAACTGCTCTAGATATTGAAGAAGGCAGATCCTAAGATCTGTCTCATTTTCTCATTTTTATTTTAAAGATTCTTTATTTTCCTATAAAGATTCTTTTAAAAGAGAGAGATTTTAATTGGCTTGTTAATGATTATTTAAAATGGTTAAGTAACCAGAACTGAATTCACCCTTGCAAATTCCAAGAAACATATAAGGTGAGATTTATAGTTTCCCATCTGTCAAGAATGTATAAACAAAATGGGAACCAATTAGTATTAGGGTATATCCATGGCACCAGATGTTTTATACCAAATCATTGAGTGAAGAGTAGTGTTGCAGTTAAGAGATCACATGTCATTTCTAAATAGTAGTGTTAAGAGGTCACATGACATTCACTAAATTCAGTATTAGATTTTTGTTTTGTTGATGGGTTTTTTTCAAAGTACCAGAATTTTGATTTGATTTATTAGCTTAATCTACTTATTTTCTGTTCTCTATTAATTTTAGTGGGTGTCTTTATTATTTCCTTCCTTGTATTTTTGTTTTACTTTGCTGTTCCTTTCTAGACTTCGGGTTGGAATTTAAACCAATTGTATTTCTTAATGATAGCAGATAGAAGAATATGTGTATTTTCTAATCATTACTTGAAATGATATAGGAGTTTAAAGCTATTGATTTTCATCTGATCATTGCTTTAACTCTTATACATTCTGATATATAGTGTTTTATTGTCATTATTTTTCAGAACTTCTTTATTTTCTCATAGTATTTTTACATTCACCCAAAAGTTGGTTAGTTGAAAGCCACTGAGTGTATTATCAGGTAATGTTAATGATTGCTTCATTTTCTAGAACTCACTAATGTCTTCTTTATAACTCAATATATGATCAATTTTTGAATATGTTTCATAGATGATTGAGAAAATGGTGTATTTGTTATTATCAGGGTATAGTGTTTGACATATATCTGTGAGATCTACTTTATCAATTATAGTGTCTCAATATTTTGTCTAGGTTTTTCGTTCACTTGCCTTGTCTTAGATTATTATCATCTTTACTCCTCCTTAAATCCTCTACATCCTTACATCTTACTTTGTAGTTTCAACTTTACATCACTGGTACATGGATATTGATAATTGTTGTGTCTTCATTATGATTTACGTATTTCTAGTTTCATACAGTGTCTTTCTTTGTCTTGTTTGCTACATTTTGGCCTAAATTCTATTTTACCTGATAATGAGATCTCAATCTCTGCACTCTTATTGATTCTGTGTGCCTGACTTACTTGTCAATCTCTGTATTTTTCACAATTGGGAACAAAACTAGATTTTAGTTGTGTTTCTTGTACATAGTATAGAACTAGGCATTGCTTTATGGACCAATCTGAAAAAAAATTAAAATATGCTAGCTAAAACCTACTCATGTTTATTGATATAATAGATATGCTTGATCTCAACTCCACATTTTATAATTATTGTGTATATTATGCCATATTATGACATTTTTCCTCTGGGTTAAGGAGAAATATTGGCCTCTGGATTTTTTAATTTTCTTTTGGAATTAAGAAAGCTTTGTATAATTGTTCTAAAGATTTTCTTCTTATTTATAGTTTTTATAATGCCCTAATTCCTGTTCCTTTTACATGACCATTTACTACCTGGTTTGTTAGTTTTAAATGGTATCATTTGTTATCTATTACCTATATAAAAATCAATAATCTCATTCTGCTTTCTCTTCCTCTTTTTCTTCTTTATTCATTAATTTTTAGTTTTATACTTTATACTTTTTCAGAAATATAACATTTTCATGCTATTCTTCAACCAACCTATGTACTGCTCAACCTTAGTTCTACAATTAGTTATATTGAATAATGACCATCAATCCTTTTGCTGAAGTTTCTCTAATTGTCTCTTTGATTTGATGAAATGTATCTTATATATTTCTCAGCAAGTCAATTTTTTAAATTGTTCTCTAAGTTCTTTCATGCATCAAATTATAGACTTGATACTTGATAGTTTAGCTATATATAAAATCTTTGACTTAGAGTTTCTTGAAAGTTAACATCTCTCTACTATGAACTAATTACCTCTAATCATTGGCTCACAAATTATGATTTAACTTTATCTAGAAGATTTGTGTTTTAGTTTATAAAACATATAGAAGATAATTTTGTCAATTTTTGGACAACAGTAATAGTATTTTTTGACAAAGAAAGAGAGCAAGGAGAGAGATATTAATAGATAATTTTCCACGTCAGGATATATCTGGACTTACAAAATTTGAGTTAATTTGATCAAACAGTTGCTTGATCCAGAAAAGAATACATCTATCGATTATATCCCAAAAATGTGACAAAATTAAATCATAATGATCAAATAACTACAGCCTAATATTTTGACAACTTTACTTATAGTGTTTTGTTATTTCATTTTCTTTCAAAAATTCCTCAACTATACTCTATAACAGTGGTTCTCAAAATGTGGTTCACAGACCTCCATGGTTCCCCAAGACTATGTTTAAATCCATAAAGTCAAAATTATTTTCAAAATACACTGAAATTATTTACCTTTTTCACTGGGTTGGCATTTATATTGGCAGTGCAAAGTAACAGTAGATAAAAGTGCTAGGAACTTATTTTCAATCAAGGCAAAGGCAAGAAACTATGCTAGTAGACACTTTTCTTATTTACCAACATGTGCTTACTAAGAAAAAAATTGCCAGTTTGACTTAAGGGTATCCTCGGTGAATCAGTTCAGTGCATGCCTTTGTAATATTTGTGTGATTAAACAGGAAGTATTCTTAAAGCACATCTGCCACATACCAAAATATAATGGTTGACTTAAGGAGTCTGAGGCTGCAGTGAGCCATGATTGGGCTACTATACTTCATCCTGAGTGACAGAGTGAGACCTTTTCTCTAAAAGGAAAGAAAGAGGTCAGGTATAGTGTGGCTCATGCCTGTAATCCCAGCACTTTGAAAGGACAAGGCAGGAGGATTGCTTAAGGCCAGAAGATTGAGACCAGCCTAGGCAATATAGTAAGACTCCATCTCTACAGAAGGAAGGAAGAAGAAAGAAAGAAAGGAGAGAGAGAAAGAAAGAGAGTACAGCTGTCCTCTATTAAGCCATGCACTAATGAAATTTAAAAATATATAAAACAGTACATCTATTTTTTTTGTTTTGGAAAACAGTTATGTTCATTAAAACTTTTTCATTAAAGCAGTTATTGTCATTGAATTTAATTAACAAATACTTTTAAATATCTACTGTTGAATTTTAATTTAAAATCTGAAATTTTATATTTCTAATATTGGTAGTTATCCATATAATCAAAGTTTCTTTGAAGACCCTCAATTTTATTGAGTGTAAAGAATCCTGAGATCAAATTGTTTGAGAATAAATTATCTACACCATGTTTAAAGACCTTCAATGGATTCCTATAATTCTAAAGGGAAAAACCTAATTGTTAACATGGCTTCAATTTATAATATGTTACAACCACAAGGGCATTTATTTTTCATATTATATTTCCTTTTGAAAACCCACTGTTCCTTCTCTCTGGAATGGCCTTACTCATCCGTCTCACCTAATTAACTCTCATCCTTCTGTTTTCAGCTTAAGTAACATCTCCCTAGGCATCTGCTCCTCTGTTTTAGCCTCCATTGAAACCATGCTTCCGTATTTCAAAACCTTTTCTCTTTTTATACTTATATATTTATTGATGAATATATGTGATTAATGTTTTCTTTCCAATAGATAAAAAAAAAAACCATGAAACCAATAAGCATGCATGTTTTGGCTTATCATTATATTGACTCTTCCTAGCAGAGGGCTTAGCACAGAGTAGAGTGGGAAATAAAATATTTATTAGAGAATGAATAAGTGGATTAGGACATGAATTGATATAGCGTCATATCTATTGATAGAGACATATCTATATTAATTGATACAGTCATATCTATTACTGCTTTTTCCCTAAAAATCTATAGTTGAATAACATTTAGCTACATGCATTTCTCCATACCTCCCTTGTTACTAAGCTATCATTACATTTAACACGCTTTGATGTGAGCATCTGTGTATTTATTAATCTACCCATAAGATTGTTCACTCTTTATGGGCATTAACATCTTGGACTGTATTTTATTCATCTGTGAATAAATGAATCTGTGATAAATTTTGTGTATTTTATTCATTTGTGAATGAATACAACAAGATATTTAGCACTTAGGATATCATAAGATATTTAGAACTTGATAAACAGTAAATGAATGAATTATTGAACTAAACATTTCATATATGGCATTATATGCTTCTTTATATTTTTATTAAATCCTGCCAGCTAAAACTCAGGTAATGGGAGAAATCAAGATTGCACTGAAGAAGGAAATGAAAACAGATGGCGAACAACTAATAGTTGAAATTCTCCAATGCAGAAACATTACATACAAATTTAAGTCTCCTGATCATCTACCAGGTATCTAATTTTATTATACTCATCAATTAAATATAATTAGAATTTATTAGGGATGTGTCTTAAATGTTCCAGAAAATGTTAACTAAAATTTGAACTGTACACCAAACATGTCAGAAAAAAAGAACTGATTAACAAATGCAGCAAGTTGTTTTCTTTCAGCTTTTAGCTAGATATTTTAACACACAAATTACAGTGTTATATTTATTAGACAACAGGAAAACAAATTTAAATTGTTAACAAAATAGATAGATCAGCTAGGTGTGGTAGCTCCTGCCTATAGTCTCCACTATGTAGAAGACTGAAGCAGAAAGATCACCTGAGCCCAGGAGTTTGAAGTTAAGTGAGTTATCTGGCTACTGCATTCCAGTCTGGTGACAGAGTAAGACCCTGTCTCAAAAAAAGAAAAAAGAGAAAGAAAAAGAAAGAAAGAAAGAAGAAAGAAAAAAGAAAGAAAGAGAGAGAAAGAAAGAGAGAAAGAAAATAGACATATCTTGTAATCATTTTATGTTGTTTGAAACTAATTTTATACAAATCTGTTGGCTTTGTGTAAAATGTAGAAAGAACTTTCAGTATACAGTTAAAATTCCTTCAATAGAAATATATATGATTGATGGAATTTAATGGACTGAATTCTTATTTTCAGATTTATATGTGAAAATATATGTGATGAATATTTCTACCCAAAAAAAGGTGATCAAGAAAAAAACAAGAGTATGCAGACATGATCGAGAGCCTTCATTCAATGAAACTTTTCGATTCAGTCTAAGTCCTGCAGGACATTCTCTTCAGGTAACTCTGTATTATGTAGTTAATATTTAACTACATAATAAAAAACCTCATTCATATTGTATTTATTTTTATTCAATTATTCAATATTTACATACTGATCATACACTATATGACATTTGATAAATTAATTAATTTTTAGCAGTATCACCCCAGGAATCTTTTAGAATTCCATATCTCACTCACCCCATCCCATCAGCTGCTAAGCCTTCTCTACTCTGTCTGCAGAGTTTATTTTACATAGATTTCTCTTACGTCCATGTTCACTGCCACTAAACCTCTTTGGGCTCCCCTCTTTGTTATTCAAATCATTTCATCTGTTTACCTGGCTAACTTGTTATTTATGTCTTATCCCTTTAGTTCATGTCATCACAGTACTTGCCAGAGTTATCTTTTAAAACCCTAGTTAGTTTGCATGATTCTGGTTAGTTTACATTAAAGCTCTTCAATTACTCACCATTATCTTGAATCATTCAGATTCCTCCAAAGTGAGTTTTAATTGTATTGACTTAATCTCAGCTCCTCCGATACTTTTCCGCTCAATACTCCAGTCACAATAGACTCTTTTCAAGTCATGTTAAGCCTCCAATCCTTTGCTCCTATTTTTCCTCCCCTTCAAATCTCCTTTTCCAACTCTCCTCATCTATCACAATACTCCACGTCTTTCATCCCCTGACTGATGACCCTGGGTATAATTCATCACACCTTATTCACAAAACATTTTGCTTCTATTATTAGGCTATCACTTCCCAGTCTGTCTTGTGACAACAATTGCTGTAATTACCTGTCACTGGTTCTATGCTATCAGTTTCTCTAGGGCAAGGGCTAATATTCATTGCCTACAGCCTAGCACAATGCTTTGCACGTAGTATGTATTCAGTAGATAGAGAGACAAGGAATGAAAGTAGAAATGGGGGAAAGAGAAAAGAGAAAAAAATACAGAAAGAAACCATGGTACGGGAAATTCAAGGTTTGAATTAGAAACAAAGACAAAAGATATTACAAAGCAAAAATGTATTGAGTAGATTAACTGATATTAGACTGGAAAGGAATAAAAAAATCAAATGACACTCTGAAGTCTGTGTCAACAAACGTATTATTTCACAGAGATTATGTAGTCAGGGAATTTGGAGGAAAGAAAGATCAAGAGTTTGTCTGAAATGAATTTCATAAGAAGGCAGAGATTCAAGTGAAAATATACAATGTCATTTGAAATCCCCAAACCAGACACTAGAAGAGATATTCATATCTGGAAGTACAAATTTTGAAGTCAGAAACAAAAAAGTTACGTTTTAGCCAGGAATAAGGGTTAATTGTATAACCGAAGGAGATTCTGAAGAGAAAAAGATAATAAAATTATCAAGGATTAATGCTTAGCTCCACTGAATGCTCTCTCTCTCTTTCCTTCAACTCATTTCTAAAAGGAAAAACAAACTTATCTAGTTTGAGATCCTGTGTGATAAGTTTTGCATGTGACTTCAGAAAACAGTTTGGAAGTACATACTATAGTAAAATCACCAGAAAATTTAACACTAAATAAAAATAATGCTCTGTGAACTTCTATTTATTTATTCAGAATTCAGTTAATCTTGTATTTGATTTCGCTTTTTATAAACTAGTAAAAAATTATTTGGCAAAGTTATTTTGTGAAACTGTCCAGCAGTTTAAGCATAAACTTGGTTAGACTTAGCTGGTTACACATTTTACCTAATATTCTCACATTCTTCAGAATGTGTCTTTTCCTTTGCAGAATAATGCAAATGTTGATGTGAATTAATTTATATTACATGCAAATCTTTTGAGAACATCTTGACTATTAGTTTTCCTACAAGTATTCCTGCTACTTCTACTCACCATCACCCTCTTTTGTGCTATTTCTTTGATGATTAAATGTCCTTTAAAAAGGTTGAAAATTATACACTCATATGTGTATAAATTAAATATATTTATTTTTGACTATTTTTTCTAGATTTTACTTTTCTCCAATGGAGGAAAGTTTATGAAAAAGACCTTGATTGGTGAAGCCTGTATCTGGCTTGACAAAGTGGATCTCAGAAAAAGAATAGTCAACTGGCACAAACTTTTGGTCAGTCCTACTCAAACACATTGAAGAAACATGTCTTCTCAGGGTATAGAAGCTGCTCTAAATAGCCTCACATCAAGACTATAGTTGGATACAATTGTACTAAGCTAAGTTTTGAGAGGCAACATAAGAGTGGGAACAACTGGCAAAATCATAGTTAACACCTTGTACATTTATTGTTGTGGACCATACAAAGACATTCAGTTGAAAAAGTTCACATATTGAAAACAAAAAGGAATGGAGTTCTGAGACCTTGGATTTCCCATAGCTGTGAAAAGAAACTGTGGAAGAAATTTTGATTACTTAAGGCAGAAATCTTTGAGCAGAGTTGAGCTATAGCTTAAGACAGAGGCGCAAAGATTAATGCGGTTTCCAGTGCAGCACAAAGGTAATTCTTTATGCAAAGAAGCCTTGGTTGAAAGGAAAGAACTGATGTAACAAATCTGTTTTCAAAACTTCAAAAATCTTCCTTCATCGTCTTCTATTGAGACAACTGGCTGCTTTCAGCTTCTGACATAAGACACACCTACAATATGTGTTCAGGACCAGAAGTGAGGTGGCTGTGTTCTTAGGGAAAATGGAATAGGAGATGTAGAAATCGTGGCTTTAGGGCACATTTTTCCAGTTTTCTCTGTGTATAAATGTTACAAGGGTATACAACACTGACTTTGAATCCATGTGGTAAAAACGCATTTGTTTCAGTATAATTTGAAATAATGTAGAGTGAAGATAATACTAGGTAGAAATAAAATTGAATTTATCTAGAAATAAAACTATGACTGGCTAATGAAGAAGAATGTTGGCCCATACAATATTGGAATTTTGATTGAAACCATCAAAATCTTCATAATTTGCCATTAACCCAAGACATCTTCAATCTATGTACCAAAGGACCTAAAGTAAACTGATATGTTCTAGGAAGCATGATAATGTATTCTTTGTGAAACTGCAAATAAATGTATTATCCTACACATTTCTTTTCTCTTGAGATGCATTGACAGAGAAAGAAAATTCTTTCTCTGGCAAACAAACCATATTAATCTTGTGACATTGATTAATTAAATGGGTATCATTTCCTCATTTCATAATATTTTACCCTTTTTTTCTTAATGAGTTAATTCATTTACTGACTGTATCATGAAAACCTGACACCAAACTCCAGTTCTCTCTAGTGCTCTATTTTCTTACTTTATTGACAATATCACAGTGATCGAGTTCATCAATGTTGAGAAAATACGTGATAAGTCAACATTTACCTGAGGTTAAAATATACTTTGAACTATTTTAATAATAATGAATAAAACAACTAATGTTCAAGTCTTAAAATGAAGCACCCTCTTCTCTATCAGCATTATTCATTAAGAAAGTAACGTGAAGTTGTGGAAAACACAGTCAGCAGGGAGTAAAAGCCTGGCTTCTGGTCTTAGTTCTGCCACTGACTATGTCACCTTGCACATGTCACTTAAACTCACTTTACCCCAGTTTTCTCATCTGTAGGATAAAAATAATTATATATTCTTAACCTTCCAAATGAGATGTTGGGATGATAAATCAATGATCTATGAAAGATGAAAGCACATTTCCAAATATAGTTTTATACAGAGAAGTAAGGAATAATTATTACATAGCTTTTTAATTCTGAAATTTTATATGTGAAAAATATCGTCTAAACCAATGACAAGGATTGACATGGACAAAAGCAGTAAATTAGCTACAAAGCTTATTTTTTATTTAAAATATAAACTTTAACCTGAAAAAAGGTGAAGAATTACATGAAAATGATTTGCAAATTTTGTTATCCTCAATTAAATGAATAATATTGGTCTCACCCTATTCTTATATTCTACCCAAAATAAATCAAGTTGCTTCTTAGAGCATTCTGGGCTTAAAACCTGTTGCTTTATTCAAGGGCAAAGTGTTAACGGGATTAGAGAAAACTATCTCTAGAGGTTGGATATTGAATTTTCTCATTTTAAAGAAAAATGCTTTAAATTTGAGAGGAATGTAAAGCAATAAAAATAACAGAATTTCTAATATATCCCAGGCCACATATATATGTCACATATATATATGTAACTTCATATATATATATATATATGACTTCAGAATATAATTCCCTCTTCCCCAAATTGAGAAAGATAACCATAACTTTTCTTTCCTCTATTTTTTAATCCCCCCCACTGAAAATGCAATGTCATTTACCATTAACATTGCTCTAAAATGAGCATGGGAGACAGGAAACATGAAAGATATTATATTACTAAGATTTTATTTTTAGAGACTATTAGATCTGCTGATGGTTGCCATGGATATTTCCAGCAGAAGCTAGCACTTGAAGAAGCCTATAATCATCACTCATAATTGGGGAAGAAAAGGTCCAAGAAGATCTCCTTCTGACATAAAAATCTTCTGATATTTGCCCTTAAAAGAAAACCCTGACTCATCTCTGATCCTCTTTTGCAGCCACTTATATCCAGAGGTGTGCATGAGAGTTTGTATGACCAGTTAGCTTTCTTCATTCCAGTTGCAATTTTTTTTAGAATAATATAAATGGAGGGATCGCCAAAACAAAGATTATCTCTTTGGTAGCTATTTAACCCGAAAGAGTAGGAGTCTCTCCATTATAGAAGTCCCTCCGTTCCAAGGAACTAGTGATGGGGCTAGGTCAATCAGCAGAGTTGACAACAGGGCTTCTTTTTGTGCACCAGCATTCCCCTTCAGAAAGCATAAGATCCTGCCAGTGTGCCAAGTTTGCAGCTGACCAAACTTCTAGATTGTACTGGAATTATTCTATGCAACACTGATTCTTATATGAATGCATTTCTTCTGAATGATGTTGACTTCCCTTCTTAAAACAAAACTGTTTCTTTTTTATTGCAAATAGGGCTCTTGGTGTTTTTTACTTTTTTGTACATATCACAGTACATGGTTTTCCATTCTTTCATTTATTTCATTTTATTGGAATTGACTTTTTTTTATTCTAATACTGACAGAGTTTGTAATCTCTATAGAATACGTGATTAATCCAATTATAACATTTTTATCTTGAAGAGCATCTCAGTTTTTCCCACAGTTTCATTGAGTCATCAGAGACTGATGTTGCTTTTTAATTTAAAATTTGGTCCTAAAGAAACTTTCAGCTGTGGAAACAAAAGCACAGAGTGAATTTTTACAAAAGACGGGGAATATAGAATAGTCATTACAGACACAAATAACCCTAGTAGCAAGAAGTTGGTGTTTTCCCTGTTTTTTCTTAAGATTAAGGAGATTTTTGGTGACTCTGAGCTTTTTATTTATATTTCATTTTAAAAGAACAATACCAAGACTAAGGGGCATCAATTGTCTTTACTCCTTAATATTGCCCATATTTTAATAAATTACACTAATTAAATGCATATTTTCAGCATACCAGTGGAATTAATTTTGTGGATCACACACATTTAAATAGTCATATTGTGGGAATATTATAGCTGGTAACCAGCTGATATTGATTCTTATTATAGGAACGACTGTCATGATAGTGGTGGTAGCAGTAGTGATATTAGCGGTGGTGGTGATGTGAAGTAAAATAAAATTATGTTATATTGTGCCCAATTTATTAGAAATTATTTGATCAATGCTTCATTTCCTTAAACTATCATAAAGATGTTTATAGTATTTTTTTACTTTATTTAAATCATAACTAACAATATTTTTAAAAACTTATTTTCATTGCTACAATGTCAAATATTCCAAAATCAGCCAACTACAGCTATGTATGTGTTTATATGTGTGACAGAAGTGATCTTCCTTCCCTCTTTTTGAGCTTGAAATGAAAGTGAAAGAAAACTCAATGAATAATTATGAGCTATTTATTTAATAATCACTTGCCTTGGGTGTAATACAATAATGAATGAGTGAAACAAATATTCTCATTAAATATGACACAATGATGTTTTCTGTATGTTTCATGTTCTATTATTAAAGGTATCCACAAAACCAAAATCATTTAATCAAATTCTTTATCTGATAGGTAGATTGAGATCATTTTCTTAATTCATCACCTTGTACATAAGTATACATTTGGTAAAGTAGACAAAGTTGAAACATTAATTTCATTTGGCATTCAGCATGTGAATATGACTATTGTTTGATTGTGTCTGTATATTTGTTCAGTGATGTGCTCAGGTGCTCCCACTACTGATTAATGTGTGTGCTAATAACCTAACAACACATATGAGGTTTAAGAAAAAATTTTCTTGTCTGAAAAAATAAAAACCTTAATAAAACTGATTTTGAAATAAAAACTAAAGTACTTGAAGATATGTCTTGTTTCTGACTATATGTTGCATGCCATGTTGGTGATTTGCTAATGTGTTCTTTTTTGTTTTACCCAAATCCCTTTGGAAAATCTAATGAACAAATGCAAATTCTTGGACTAAGGACTGTATAAATTGACCTGAAAATACATGAGAATTGTATTTAAAAAATGCTTGTAAATCTGTCTTGAGTTTTACTCTATGTAAAAATAAGTCTTGGTTTTGTGATTGTATACAAGATGTATCTTGATAACTTATGTAAATTGTGCCGTATAAAGGCTGTTGCCTCAGCCTTACTAATAAATATTGAAAATATCAATTTCGATTTCTTCTGTTTATCAACTTGATAAATTAATACTTAATATAAAATAAAACTTTTCAGAACATCTTCTCTGAAAATTGTATCATAAATATATTCACTCATCCAGTTTTAAAATTGTATTTTAAATGTAGCAGAGATACAGAAAACAGAATTAAACAAATGCATAGCTTCGTAAAGGATTGTATGTCAGACATTCTTATAACCACTAACCAGGTCAAAAAATTGAACTTTGCCAGCTATCTCATAAGTCTTCCATTTAACTCATCTCTATCACAATGCTCCCACCCTTCTAAATGTAACACTATCCTGATTTAATGATAATCATTTATCGATTTGTTACACTGCCCACAAAACATTAGTGTAGTTGTCCTGTTCTATTTTTCATATTTTTCCAAGCTTCTTTTAATGTGCATGTCCTCCTCCCCCTCACTTCTTTTTCAGTGACTCTCCTTTAAAAAAAAAAAAAAAAAAACCTTGGTCTTTGTACTTGTAGGATTCCTCAAAAACTGGGTTTTGCTCACTGCATGCTATAGTGTAGTTAACACACTTCTCTGCCTCTGTGTTACTTGTACATTGGTATTTTTCTCTATTTGCTTGATCCAGTTGATGTTCAATCTCTTTGTCACAAGTTGATCTTGTATTCTCGGATTGGGAGGCACATGATGTCTGGTGGTCTCTTACTTTGTCCTGTTTGTGGTCACTGATGCTCAATCCCTAGAATAGATTTATTAATTAATTAAATGCTTCAAAATGATATTACATGTCAATCATTATTTCTCCTTGAAATATTTTAAAAAAGATAAACTTCTTTTCAATCAATATTTGGTAACCCCATGGTACAGTCTGTACAGGAAAGCTGGATAGAGGCAGAGAAAGCTGAACGATTTCCCTTTATCCGTTCACCATATTTCAAAATAATGGATAGTTCCCTACCATCCTCCAAAAATAACCAATTTCTTTTTGTTTTTATTTTTAGTGTCATTATAAAACCAAAGATTGAAACATATTTAATATGTTTTAATTCTTTGAAGCTATTATTTATATTAATGCTCGGATTTGTCTTTTTTGGCCAGTTGGAGCATGTCTGAGTGAGCTTACATGTTTACTATATTCTTTGATACTCTCTTGCTATACCAAGTAAGTTATCTATCATTCTTTAACCTTAAAACAGTGTAAAAAATTCGTTGATTTAAATTTTTATTTTTTAATCTATTCATCTCTCTACAAAAATTAATTTTGGAATGTATTGACACTGATCGAATTTTATCTAATATAGTCCTGATAAACTTTTAAGGGCATTCTTAAGTGAAGTATATCTTGGAGTGTTTTTTAAAGATGATGCCAGATCTCAAGAGTTATAAATAGATGAATGATTAATGAGTTTGACTTTTTGACCATTTGTTTTTTAGGTATTAAAAGCTGAAAATGCCTCAAGCCTACAGTCTAAAGATCTTGAAGATTGAGACAAAATAGTTATGTATTAAAAGATAATGATAAAGCTGTAATTGCATAAATGTTGAAATCTTTCCTTCCTGTTTACCTAACAATTCCAAACAAACTTCATTTTTTAATTTTGATATTTTTAATTTTTGTATTATTTTTTATTTCATTTATGAAATGAAGAACAATTTCATGGACTTTATATGAGAAAATAATCTTCCAAAATTTGATTATTTGATAAGATTAATAAAATGAACAAATCCATGCCAATTAAAAGAGAAAACCAAGTTACCCTAATTTGATATGAGAAATTTTCACAAATGTCAAGATATCTACCAAGAACTGAACAAAACCAGTCCAGCAATGAATAAAAATAACAATCATGATCAAGTTAAATTATACTATTTACATAAGAATATTTTAATATTGGGAAATCAATTAATGAAGTCTACCACATTAATATACTAAAGTATAAGAATCATAAGATACTGATATATATTTGATGAAATTCAAAATTTATTCATAATAAAAACTTTATAGCACTCTTGGAATGGAACAGTACTCTTTAAATCTAATTAATTTTATCTATGTAAAACACTTGTTGTTAATGGCTTTTATTTTGAGACCAGAAATAAAACAAGTGTGCCATCATTTCTACTTAATATTGTATCATTTCTATTTAATATTGTATCAAAGATCTGTCATGTATCAAGTCAAGAAAAAACACAAATAAATGAACAAGAAGTATAGAAAAGGAAAGAAAATTATAATTATTTGTAGATTATATGTATTTATGCATAGAAAATCCACACTCAACAATTTTCTTTAGAATATACAAGAGGATTTGTCAATTCTACTAGATATAAATGAAATTTTTAGAATATCATTTTTATTAGCATCAAATGTATCAGATGCTTAGGAATAAGTTAACAAAGAAGTTCAAGACTTCTACAAAGAATATTGTTAATATATAAATAAGACCTAAATACCATGTTCATTGATTGAAAAAACTGAATACTATAGTGATACTCAACTCTTCCCAAATCACAAATGCAGATATTCAATGCAACCACATTTTAAAATATATGTGGAATTTCACAAGAAGATTACAAATTTATGTAGATGCCCCAAATGCCAAGAAAGTCAAAGCATACTTGAAGAGAAAGAACAAGATTGAAAACTATTTTCTAATAGTTATGAAGACTCATAAAAGTACACAAGTTATACTCTAGACAGTCCTAAAAAAATTTTTTTTAAAGTACCGAAGTTAAAAGACCATACTACCGACACAGGGTAAATTGAACAATAGAACACAATAGTGAGACCAGCAAACTAACATATAGAGAAAGTAAAATAGATTTGCAATAAAATCATGAACTTTTAATAAATAGTGTGGGTCCATTAACTACTTGAAAAAAATAAAACTGGATCTTATCTCACACAATTAGCAAAAATAAATGCATTTAATTATAAAACTTCATTGTGAAAGTCAAATTTACAAAACATTTAGAGGATAGTATAGAAAAAAACTTTATAAACTTGGATTATAAAAATTCTTAAGACAAAAAATACTAATCAAAAGGCAAATCTGATAAATGCAACTACATAAAGACTTCTGTTTCTCATATATTATAAAAAGATTGATAAGGGAAGACACAAAATTCAGAAAGATTTTTGATATCTAAAACAATTTTAAAAGGACTACTATCAAGAATACATAAATAAATCAGAGGACAAAGAAATTTAAATGGTTAATAAACATGCATGGATGCCCAACCTCATTAGTTTCAGGTTAATTCTAGTTTAAACTACAATGAGACATCATATGCACATTATATTGGTAAAAAATATATTCCAGGGAGTCAAATGTTGGCAATATATTAATAATTCTCATGTAAATATAAACTGATATAAGCATAAATTGGTACAACCAGCAAAAGACTAGAAGTTAGGGGCACAATCTTCCTTGATGACTGCATTTTAAAGGAACAGCTCCATCGTCCTTGAGAAAGATCATCTTGGTTTACAAAACTGACTTGAGGCAGCCTTTGCGTCTGCAAGCCTGTCTATTCTTTCTCCAAAAGCATTCCTGAGATGAGCTGTCACTGAACTTAGGGATGATGCTGCCATCACCAATTGATTCCTGTTGGCTGAAGGACTCCCTGTGACCTTCCATGAAGCATATCATGTAATGGGGCTTCTAGCCCTACATGTGAAACATTCCATCAGGCCCACATTCTTGAGCCTGTTGCTTCTGCCAGGCAACCCAAGCATTTCCACTTCGCTCAGCCAGGGCCATCACTTATTCCTAGTTTCTAAGATCCACTCTTAGCAGAAAGTTTGTTCTGTATTCTGGGGTCCTTACCAGAGTGTAAAATCAAATGTCTCAAAAAACGTTCTGCCAAGTCCATTGTTCTTATTCAGTCTTTCACTCTGGCCTCCTTGATCACGCACCCTCAAACCTAACTCCAGGGGTAACCCCATGGCTACTGTTTGTCCATTGTAGCATATTCTTGAAGCTTCTTCAGTTTATAAACTCATTTCTCCCTTATCAGCCCAGCATGTTTCCAGTTATATTGTGCTAGGATTCAGTCATAGTTTCAGCTGTGTAATCAGGACAGGCAGGAGGCGCAACTCTTGAGAAGGGCACCTGTGATCTTGCAAAGGTGAGGCTGCTCTGCAGAGATTTCCTTCCGGGTAGCAGTGCTAGCTCTCACTAGGGAGGGACGGCTTGCTTTCTTTTGCAAATTCTGAGGGTCAGAGGGGTCTGAAAAGCCACAATTCTCAGGGATATTTCAAAGTAAAAATTGCACTGGAAGGCAAAGAAGACTCTTCAAAGCTTCTAAAACAGGAGAGAGGTCGTCTGAGCTCAACTCTACTGAAACAAAGGGAAGGAGGAATTTTCAGAGCTGGGGTAAGCTACTGGAAAAATGCTGGAGGACATGGGGTGGGGGTTGAGCAGTTGATTAGTGAACTGTGCCAATCCTGAGTTTGCAAATTTTTTTTTTTTTTCAATTATTAGGCCATCCTTGTTTGCTAATTGGTGCCTATAAATGTTAGACTCCCATTCTCACACAGAAACTGAAATTTAGGTGCACTATCTTTCCTCAAAATTACATGTCAAAAGAATGGCTTCTAAGCACTTGAGAAAGACCTTCCTGGATTATAAAATTAGCAAGAGGCTTTTAAAAGGATTTACATCTCAAAGGTCTCTTTGTGTAATTTGCTTCTTAA
This sequence comes from Cebus imitator, assembly GCF_001604975.1. Classification (NCBI taxonomy): domain Eukaryota; kingdom Metazoa; phylum Chordata; class Mammalia; order Primates; family Cebidae; genus Cebus; species Cebus imitator. The sequence goes on from NW_016107341.1 coordinate 4,354,588, forward strand.
AGGCAAATACTGGAGATAAGGTAGCAAAATCTACTTTATATTTTTGGTCTTAACTATACCAGCCTAATTAGAATTTCCTGTATCTAAAATGAGTCCTTAGCCAGGCGCGGTGGCTCATGCCTGTAATCCTAGCACTTTGTAAAAAATTACAGGTTTTCTAAAGTAAATGCTCTAATGAGAGGAGCTCAGGGGTTTAAGGTCATCTCGGTCAGCGTTTACTCAGGTGTTCCAATTTTATCTGGTAGGGTTCCAGGGATCCTAACCACAGCCCTAACCTTACCAGAAACCTGTACTGTCTTTGCTGAACATTCAAGTGTCTCTGGAAATCAGCAATTCTCACTATGAAATCCTGGGTCTGTTTCTCTACAACTATCAGCTCTTCCATTGCAGGAAGAGTAAGGGCTTCTCCCTAAACTACCGCAAAGGGCCTCTGGCTATCACACCTAACTTTACGGATTTGTCAGCTGCCCTCAATTTATCATTATACGTCTCTGAAGGATCAGTTCAACTTAGAAGTTCTGCTGTCCTTCAGGCGTTGTTCAATCTGTCTTTTTTGTTTTGTTTTGTTTTGTTTTTTGACCATCAGGGTTTATTGTTTCAGTAACAGCGGCCACGCCCTGGAGCGGTGGCCTGCGCCCCTGGAGATCTCGCAGCCCCTTGGGTTGGGGGCGGGGCCCGGCGGGACTTGGGATGGGGGCGTCTCCTGTGCCCAAGCAGGGTGGACCCTGGGGCCCGCAGGCGGGAGATGAGTCTTGCGGCCACAGTGGCCCCCAGCAGCAGCAGCAGCAGCGGGAGGCTCAGCGGGCGCGCTCGCCGCTCCAGGTGGAAAGTGAGCCAGTACAGGAGCAGAGGCTGTGCCGCCGCCACCGCCATGGGCAGGTACATGCGTAGCTGGTTCTGGCCTCATGCCCCGGGACCCCCTCAGCCGCTGCCTTTGCCAGGATCTTCAGCCGCAGGGTCCGGATCTGTGTCTTTCAGATGCATTAATCATCACACCAAGAACATTCCTCTGCCGGGGGACTTTTCCTAAGTAATAAGGGCTGCCACCTTATTCAGAAACTATGTATGCTTCGCACTTCAGATGATGTCTTTCCTTTTTAAGTGTTAAATATTCTTTATTTGATATTACACATACACCACACTAAAATGCCTTTCAATAAATACAAGGAACCTTTTTTTTTTTTTTTTTTTTTTTTTTTTTTTTTTTTTTTTTTTTTTTTCCCCAGAGTCTCGCTCTGTTGCCCAGGCTGGAAGGCAGTGGCACACGATCTTGGTTCACCGAAACCTCCACCTCCTGGGTTCAAGCGATTCTCCTGCCTCAGCTTGCTGAGTTGCTGGGATTACAGGCGCCTGACAACATGCCAGGCTAATTTTTATATTTTTAGTAGAAATGGGGTTTTTACCATATTGGCCAGGCTGGTCTTGAACTCCTGACATCAAGTGATCTACCCACCTCGGCCTCCCAAAGTGCTAGGATTACAGGCATGAGCTACCGCGCCTGGCTAAGGAATCATTTTAGATACAGGAAATTCTAATTAGGTTGGCATAGTTAAGACCAAAAATATAAAGTAGATATTGCTACCTTATCTCCAGTATTTGCCTTTAAGAAGCAAATAACACAAAACACAGGCCAGTCTTGCTTGGTTCTGAAACGGGGGATTTCCCCAGCATTTAAATATAGTCACATAGCCAGTTATATTCATCTAAATATAAAACAAATCTTTAATAGGTTTTAAGATGGCATGCACCATCTTTGTGGAAAGCTGAACATTAGTAATAAAATCAATTCATACCTTTAGAGGAAGAAAACAGTGATAGCATTTACTGAACATTCAAAAAAACAAACATTTATTTAACCACAAGCCAGTCTTAGTTAAGTCAGGACTGCCCAAGAAAAATATTATGTCAGTCATTCCTGATCAGAATTCTGATGTATGAGATCTATTAAATCGTGGTACACATAAAAAAAGTCTCTAGACAATTTTGCTTTGTAATAAAAAGGCAGTGGCCAATTATTACTCATTAGTAGCTTTTCTGAGATAAGCTATCAAACCTGTCTTTTCTTCCTTCTTAATGCCGATGAAGATAATTTTTGATCCAGGGATGTACTTCTTGGGACTCTCCAGTGTATCCTCTCCCCAGGTGATGCCTTTGTTCTTATTGACATCTGTCTAAGAAAATCCAGTGGGCTAACCTGTCATCCACCCCAAAAGACTGTGGATATTTGGCCCAGTCTTGTGTTTGCCTCCCTTTCCATGGTGTGGCACTGAGGACACTTTTTTTTTCAATTGCACAAAAATATTGTAATCAAAAAAAACCTGGAAATATCACTAAAATTTCAAACTCAGGAGAAGTAAGCAATTAATTTAGAGATTGAGTCAGCATTTGACTTTGGGGAAAAGAGGAGATAAGAATTAGAGGGGAAAGGACCAGAAGATTAGCTATGAGTTACTCTCAGGAAATCTTTTGTTTGGGGAAGAAGTTTAGAGTGTGCTTATTATATTGCTGAAAATATACACAGGTAGATATGCAAAATATCTGCCATGCAGAGACCAATGATGCAGTACTGAGATATAACCTATCCAATTCCAAGCCATGGAGATTCTGCATACATACACACATACACGCATGCAAACACACACAAGTTATGTAGCATTTGAAGATTAAAAAATGACTTTAAAGCCCTTTAAGATAGCATCCAAAACGTGAAGCACTTGGGGGTAAATGTAACAAAAGGTGTGTAAGAATTCTGTAATGACCACTAAAACATTACTGAGAGAAACAAAGCCTAAATAAATGGAAATACATAGAATGCCTGTGGATTGAAAGACAATATTATAACATTGTCAGTTCTCTCCAAATTTAGCTGTAAATGCAATGCAATTTCATTCCAAATCACAGCAGGTTATTAAAAGTAAAAATTGACTACTTGATTCTCAAATATATATGGAAATTCAGTGAACATACAATAGCCAAAAGGATGGTGAAAATGAAAAAAAAAAAAAACTTGTGTTGCTGAGCACGCAGTGGGCTCACTGTCTGATGCACGTGGAGGCCTATCGGGAGCACGTCTGCCAGGAGCTCTCGACCTGCAAGAGGGTTCCAACTTGGATAGGGGGGTGCGCGGAAGACAAAGAATGATAGACAGATGGGGTCTGGAGGGTTGAAAAGCATATGCTTTACCAACAACTTTATTCGTGCTCAGGGTCAGTATATATATCTTTTTTAGGTATGTGTCTACGTGAGACAAAGGGGTACAGAAAGTTTTAAAGTAGAAAAATCAACATCATAGGGTAAGAACAATGGAAAGGTCAGATACACAATTAACCGGAACAAGTAGTCACACTATCTCATCTAGGGGCAAGTCATTTAATTAACCAGAACAGGTGGTCACACTGTCTCATCTAAGGGTAAGTCATTTATCTTCTAGAGAAAATCAGCAAAGTCGTAAAACATGAATTAGTAGAAAACTCAATTATTACATATGTAAAACATGTCTTAGTAGAAAACTCAATTATCGTACACAATGCATCTCATGACTGCATGGCCATCTGGCGATTGCCCACAAGTTTAACTTTAACCTAAGTCTTTCTCTGTTCCTGCTTTCCGATAGCTCCACTCCCTCAACTGGAGACACTGTGTCTGGGCTCGAGCCCTCCGTATTGTGGGGCCCATTTTCGGGGGGCCTCACATGGGAGCATTCCCCACAAAGGCCAATGCAATGTGGCCCCAGCTTTTGAGAAAAGAAAAGCTTTCTTTCAAGTCAAGTGACAAGAAGAAAGGAAGAAATGCTCAAATCTGTCTCCCTGAGCTGGGGGGTGGGGTGGGTTTTATATGCACAGAGTAATGAGGCCATGATCTGATTGGACCTTGCAATGAGGGGATACCAGAGGCATGATCTCACTGGATCCTGCTGTGGGGTGATACCAGGACTCAATCTGATTGGATCCTGGATCTGGCCATGGACCATCTGCTTCTTAATTCGGTGCCATTTCTTGGTCTGAGCATTTAGGTTCCACCTGTGGTTGCATGCTTGTTTCATCTGTGCATTCTCTGGTTATGTGACCTTCAACCTGGGGGCCATGGTAATTGAAGAACGACTCACAACTTTGTTACATAAAAGCTGAACCACATTGGTCGGGTGCAGTTGCACTTGTAGAACTTACATTACGTAACTTCAAGATTGAATATAAACCCACAGTAATCAAGACAGTACTGTACTGGGGAAGAATTAAAGCAGATCAAAGTGGAGCAAAAGAGGATCCAGAAATAGTCTCACACATACATGGCCAAATGCTTTTTTTCAATGAATACTTCAAGACAATTCAACACAAAATTGTCTCTTTTCTTGAGACGGAGTTTCGCTCTTGTTACCCAGGCTGGAGTGCAATGGTGCGATCTCGGTTCACCGCAACCTCTGCCTCCTGTGTTCAAGCAATTTTCCTGCCTCAGCCTCCTGAGTAGCTGGGACTACAGGTGGGTGCCACCATGCCCAGCTGATTTTTGTATTTTTAGTAGAGACAGGGTTTCACCCTGTTGACCAGGATGGTCTCGATCTCTTGACCTCGTGATCCGCCCTCCTCGGCCTTCCAAAGTGCTGGGATTACAGGCGTGAGCCACCACGCCAGGCCTCAACACAAAATTTTCTTTAAAAACATAATGGGGAAATAACTAAACATCTGTATTGGGAGAACAAACCCCATTCCCATCTCATGTCATACACAAAAATTATTCCAACATGAATTACAGGTCTCATCATAGACAATCAAATTATAAAGTGTCTACAAGAAAACCTAAGTAAATGTCTTTATGACTTTGGAGGTGAACATAAATTTGTTAGGAAAGCACCAGAAATCACTAGCCATAAAATTATTCGAAAACATGGTATCTAAAAAGTTATAAACTAGTTACCAGGTCAGGCTAGGTGGCTCACACCTGTAATTCCAGCACTTTGGGAGGCTCAAGTAGGTAGATCACTTGAGGTCAGGAATTTGAGACCAGCCTGGCCAACATGGTGCAACCCCATTTCTACAAAAAATACAAAAATTAGGCAGGCATGGTGATACACACCTGTAATCCCAGCTACTTGGCGGGAGGCTGAGGCCAGAAAATTGCTTGAACCTGGGAAGCGGAGGCTGCAGTGAGCTGAGATAGTGCCGTTGCACTCTAGACTGGGCAACAGAGTAAGAATCTGTCTCAAAAAAAAAAAAAAAGAAAAAAAAAGTTTAAAACTCCTGCTTCTCAAAAGACATTAAGACATTATTAAGAAACTTAGCATTTAACCCACAGACTGGGAGCAAATATTCATATTTATCTGACAAAGAAATTGTGTGAAGAAAATCTATTTTCAAAAATTCCTCACAATTCAATAATAGACAAAGAACCTTATTTTAAAATATCTTTTTGTTGATGATGATGGCTGTTGATCTTGCTTGCTGGAGGCTAGAGTAACTGTGGCAGTTTCAGAAAATAGGTCAACACCCAAGCGTGTTACATAGATTGACTCTTCATTTCATGAAAGATTTCTCTATGACCTGCAATGTTATTTGATAGCAGTTTAATCACAATAGAACTTCTTTTTAAAATTTGAGTTAATCTCCCTAAACCCTTCCAGTGCTTTATCAACTAAGTTTATGTAATATTCTAAATCCTTAGCTATTATTTTGACTTTTTTTTTTTTTTTTTTTTTTGAGACAGAGTCTCACTCTGACACAGGAGAGCAGTGGCCATTTTTTTTTTTTTTTTTTGAGACAGAGTCTCACTCTGACACAGGAGAGCAGTGGCCAGATCTTAGCTCACTGCACTCTCCACCTCCTGTCTTCAAGCAATTCTTGAAGTAGCTGGGATTACAGATGCGCCCCACCACGCCCAGCTAATTTTTGTATTTTTAGTAGAGACAGGGTTTTGCCAGGTTGGCCAGGTGGGTCTTAAAGTCCTGGCCTCATGTGATCTGCCTGCCTCAGCTTCCCAAAGTGCTGGAAGTACAAGGCATGAACCACCATGCCCGGCCTATTTTGACATCTTTGACAGCATCTTTACCAGGAGTAGATTCCATCTCAAAAAGCCACTTCTTTGCTCATCCATAAGAAGCAGTTCCTAATCCATTGAAGATTTATCATGAGATTGCAGCAATTTGGTCACATCTTCAGGCTCCATTTCTAATTCACATTTTCTTGCTGTTTCCACCATATCTGCAGTGACTTCCTCCACTGAAGTCTTGAACCCTTCAAAGTCATTCATGAGGGTTGGAATCAACTTCTTCCAAACTCCTGTTAAGATGGATATTTTAATCTCCTCCCATGAATTATGAATGGTCTTCATGGCATCTAGAGTAGTGAATTCTTTCCAGAAGATTTTCAATGCACTTAGACTGGGCACACTTCTGACCAAAAAGCTTCTTGCCTTTCTCAGCATCACCCATATTCTTAATTCTCTCTCATCATTGGTTCTATGAAGATTCCTGTTCAAAAGCAGATATCTGGCTAAGTCCAGTATGATACCTCATTTGCCAGCTAGAGAGAGAATGATCCAGTCCCCACAACTCCCTTCTTGTCACCTGTTTTCCTGGACTACCTTCTGTATCATTTCGGGTTCTCTGAGTAAACGCCAGCACAGAATCGGACATGCCAGGGATTTGTTGGTGTATTGCCTTTGAAGGAAGAACCTTCAGACTGAGATGCAAACATGATGGCTGTGAAGGATGAAAAGAAAGGAAAAGACTGGGAAGGAGGGCCTCCTTCAGACTGCAGAACAGTTCTGAAAAAATATTGGGCACACTCAGAGGGGGCTTCAAGGAAAATTTCTTCATTAGAGGAAGCATCACTTTGGGCAGGCGTGGACTGGCTCTGTGCTGCTGTGCTTGGCCATTGTGTGAGAGTAGCTTATGGGTTCCCTCAGTGCTCTAGGAGGGAAGCAGCTAGAAATTGTTGGCCAACTACTCTCCCACAAAAGAATTTCATGAAGATCTGAGCAGGGCATTTCCACAGCCACCACAGCACGTCATTTGCAAGAATTCATTATAAAGTAAGGAAAAGTAGGATAGAGAAATCTAATGGCAATTAAGCCTATAGGGAAAAAATAGAGTTAAGTTTGGAATTAGAAATCAGTACACTTCATATTCTGTTCTGTCTTGAAGAGTAAAACCACTATTTTCTTCCTACTATGTTTTTTTGTTTTTGCTTTTGCTTTTTTGAAACAAAGTCTTACTCCATTGCCCAGGCTGGAGTGCAGTGGCGTGATCTCGGCTCACTGCAAGCTTTACCTCCCGGGTTCAAGCAATTCTTCTTCCTCAGCCTCCTGAGTAGCTGGGATTACAGGCGTGCACCACCATACCCAGCTAATTTTTGTATTTCTAGTAGAGACGAGGTTTCACCATGTTGGCCAGGCTGGTCTCGAACTCCTGACCTTCTGATCTGCCTGCCTCAGCCTCCCAAAGTGCTAGGAGTACAGACGTGAGCCACCGCGTCTGGCCCTTAGTATGTTTTAAATATAATTTTGGTTTCCTCAAATATTCTATTTTTTATACCGAATATGATATTGTATATGGGAACTTTCCCCTTTTACAAAATTTATGCAAAGAGAATGCTAAAATGCAGAGATAACTAGAATAACATTGGCCCAGTGCCTTCATAGTTGGTGGGTAAACAAGAAAAATAGACCTTTTTCACTAAATCATTTTGGATAGCTTGATGTTCTTTTAGTGTGTAAGAAAAAAATGGTTTAGCCTGGTGTAAACATGCTTTTGATTTCTGAATTTTAATGTTGGCTTTTAATGATGGTACAGCATGCTCTTAGCAGTGTTTGAAATGCCTCTTTAGTACATACTTCAAAGGAATGCTCAGAGCTGCTGCCTCTGCAATTGTTTAGTACTCTCATAAAGTGGAATTTGAAAGTGTGTCTGCTCCCAGGGAAGAAAAAAAATTCCCAGGACCTAGATACATTGATAGATGTAATTGAGATTGAAACCATTCTGTTTTCGTTGAGGTCTAGGGTCTCAGTTGAAACATGACTAGTTTATTGAGCATTCTATTGGATATTTTTATGCTTTCTTCTGTTCTTTTTTTCTATTTGCTAGCGTTGTCCTTCATCGTCATTACTACCATCAATAATATTATTGAAAATCACCATTAAAAGTATCACTTTGCCTTTAATATGTTAAGCATTATCGCTCAATATGAGCTGAATGTTTTTCGTTTCCTTCCTATGCAGAGAGTCAGGGCTGAAGGCCAAATATATGTTGGGGTCTTGAGACAGGAGATGGGAGAGAGGAAGAGCTTATGGAAAGTGTTTTATTCCAGTCATCATGAAGTTCAGCCTATCTTGGACATGAAGACCCCTGACACCCATGCACAGTAGAACATTTATATGGAAGCTGTTCTGAGATCAGAAGGGACCAAACTTTCTTGATGATGGGGGTTGATTCCTAAACGTCTCAATCAGTTTCCCCATAGTCCCTGAATATTTTTGACATCTGGACTTTTTTAAGTCCAAAATATATATATTATAAGACACTTGCCTAAGGAGCAAAATTCATTATCATTCATTGGTGTTTTATTTACTGATGTTTAGAATTTATTATTAAAAACTCTTATCGAGCTGTAGGTACTTCCTCACTACAATCACTTTTCTTCCCTAAGATAATGCTGTTAACTTGGCATTTTTTTTAAAAAAAAAAAAAGGTGGTTTCTTTTTTCTTCCCTCAGCTTCTTGACTCGATATCAATAAAGCAACTAATGTTGATAAAAGAAGACACATTCCATGCATTTTAAAGGAAAATGCAATTTATTTTTAAAACCCCATTCCAGTAAATATTTTAAAATATTTTATTCAATAATTAATATCTCTCCAAAAATTCAGCTTACTGCTTCTCATTGTCCTTTCATATTAGCTTGAATTACTGATTACCTGAATATAGCACGCTGCAAAAGGAAAAGGTTGAAATTGGCTGGAAATTCCAAGTCCATCTTTGCTTTTTTAGACTACACTGCTAAAGCATTCCCGGCTCCAGCATTTGTGAATCACGCCCTCTGCTGAAGCCCCGTCAATTCCGTCGAATCGAGTTCAGTTTAATACTGAATGAGCATGTCAAGTGCCCTAGAAGAATTCTTTAATCAGTGATGACCCAGTTAATAGAGAAGATGCACAAAATCTGTGCCCAGCAGTCCCTCAGAGATGAGAGCCTTTCTTCTGTGATCTATTTATATTTTATTTCTTAAATATCTAATGAGGCTAAGTCAGATTTTTCTGACAGCTTTGGGTCCTCAGTTTCTGCATTCATCATTTTCTGTCCATAATGGCAAAATCTGTATTTAAAGTACTTTACTTTTTTCTTTGACCTATACAGAAATGTAGGTAGAAGATGTATATCCAATATAAACATACGCGTCTTATCTTTTCCCTCGAAACATTTTGCAGAGACCTTCGTTTCTGTGAAAGGTGACTTTACATGTAGAGTGTAGTAATGTAGTAGGATGGAAGAAAAGGTCCCCCTGGTTAAAGAAAATATATTTGATTTTGACACCTGCAATAGCTCACTCAGGCTGTTCTAAAATGATCTACAAAGTAGTTCCTGTAGGAAACAGAAATTGGTCTGTTTGCAGTTTTTAAAAAACATCGCAATACTATTATTCCTCTGCATCTTATATCAAAAAAAATCACACAATTTCTATCAATATAAAGAATCATGTTTTAGAAAATCTGGATACACTAAGATTCTTTTTTTCCCCTTTCAAACCTGTATTAGTTTGAGTCCTCTAGAGATATAGAACCAATAGGAGATAGGGAGGTAGGTCGGTGATTGATTGATTGATAGACAGTAAATAGATAGGTAAGTGGATAGATACACAGACAGACAGATAGATAAATTTACCATAAGGAATTGGCTCCCATAATTATGAAGGCTGAGAAGTCCAAACTCTGCAGTCAGCAAGCTGGAGACTCTGGAGAGCTGATGGTATAGTTCCAGGTCGAGTCTGAAGGCCTGAGAACCAGGTGAGCAGATGATGTAAGTTCTTGTCTGACTTTAAAGGCCTGAGGGCCAAGAAAGCTGATGGCATAAGTTTCAGTCTAAGTCCAAAAGCAGACATAGACCAATGTCCCCTTCAGAGACAGTCAGAGAGAAAGAATTCTTGCTTACTGAGCCTTTTATTCTACTCAGGCCTTTCAGCAGATTCGGATGAAGCCCAACCACATTGGGAAAGGCAATCTGCTTTCCTCAGTCTGCTAATTCAAATGTTAATTTCATCTAGAAACACCATCACAGACACACCCAGAAATTATAATTTTCTGGGTGCCCATTGGCCCAGTCAAGTTGACACATAAGTGTAACCATCACAAGTCTACTCCTTGCCAGTTTGGCACTCATATGCATCTTCTTAAACATATTTTATCTGCAAATAGAGAAAACAAATTCATAATTCCATCTAACATGATAAAACTACCCTGCATAGAACTGTAAATGCACAAATGCACTAATCCCTTCCCCAGAAGAGGAGGCAAAGTCCTTGAGGGGTGTTTACTCTTATCTTTGATATCCTATAACTTAAATACTAAGATGTAAAATTAACAGTACTTAAATACTATGATATAGCTGGGCACAGTGGCTCACACTGTAATCCCAGCACTTTGGGAGGCTGAGGTGGGCAGATCACTTGAGGTCAGGTGTTCGAGACCAGCCTGGCCAACATGGTGAAACTCCATCTCTACTAAAAACACAAAATTAGCTGAATGTGGTGATACATGTCTGTAATCCCAGTTACTCGGGAGGCTGAGGCAGGAGAGTCACTTGAACCCAGGAGATGGAGGCTAAAGTGAGTCAAGATGGCACCATTGCACTCCAGCCTGGGTAACAAGAGTGAAACTCCGTCTCAAAATAAATAAATAAATACTGTGATATAAAGTCAATATATGCTAAGCAACAGGAAAGGAAAGGAAACAAGGAGACATATATAGCTTGCTGGCAGCAGATCGTCAACTTCTCAGCTTCCATACTTGTATGAGCCAATTCTTCATGGTAAATCTATCAGTCAACACACACACACACACACACACACACACACACACACATATTCAGAACAAGATAAGGAGGAAATAGTCCTAATTTCCATAACTGGTCACATGGTCATAGCTGCCATTTATAACTATCTTCTCCTTCGGCAAACACCTCAGCTGAGTATGTTTCTTTATCTGGTAGGTGACCAAACCTTTATTCTTTAACGACATTAGCAATCCTGTCTAGATTGAGTTGTCGTCATTTTCCATTGATCTTAATCACTCTCAGGGTTCTCCTGTATTCCACACCTAAACTTCCTTACCTCCATTGTGGAGTAGCAGTTCAATCTCCACTTGGTGGTCAGGATCAATCACTCCTACCAGCACAGTAAATCCCTTATTTTCCTGTTGATTCAGAGACATGAGGAGTCCAAAGTTTCTGGGTAGTAGTCTCAGCTTCCAGTTCAATGGAATCATGTTGTGTCTCCTAGTGGAAGCATTCCTCCCTTTGGAACTAAGACCTCTAGGTTAGCAAAACATAAGGTGGTAGGAACGAGAAGCAAAAATTTTGCTAGTGGGGTCACTAGGAGTAATCGTGAGTGGTTCCACTCCCATTTCCATTCCTTGATTCCTGGACCCATAAATCCTGGTTATGGGAGAAGCAGCACAATACACTGGAAGATAATTCAGACATGTACAGTTTTATGGAGAACTTTGCCTCACCCTTGCAAGGAATTGCTGCATAGCTGGTGCTGTGGCTGAGTCTTCGAAAGGCCATTCCACCATTCTAACAAACCAGCTGCATCAGAAGCAATGCTGTGTCTAATACCATGATGCTGGATAAGGCATTCTGGAAATCTATGGATGATAGTTTTTGCAGATTCATTGTATGCAGAGAAGACAAACTCATATCTAGACTGTCTATTTCAGTAAGAACAACATCCTAGCTATGGGAAAAGCAGCACAATATACTGGAAGATAATTCAGGCATATACAGTTTTACGGAGAACTTTGCCTCAGCTTTGCAAGGTATTGCTGCATAGCTGGTGCTGTAGCTGAGCCTTCAAAAGGCCATTTCACCATTCTATCAAACCGGCTGCATCAGAAGCAGGCTGTGTTTAATACCATAATGCTGGATAAGGCATTCTAGAAATCTGTGGATGGTAGTTTTGGCAGACTCATTGAATGCAGAAAAGGCAAATTCGTATTTAGACTGTCTATCTCAGTAAAAACCAAATGATGTTCCCTCCATGGCAGAAGTGTTCCAATGTAATTAACCTACCACCAGGTAGCTGGCTGATCCCCGGCAGAGAATGGTGGACTCTGTTGGTCTCTGCTGCTAACAGATTAGGCACTCAGCAATGGCCACAATCAGGTCAGCCTTGGTGGACGAAAGTTCATGTTAGTAAGCTGATGAATAATCTCCATCCCTGCCACCATGGCCACTTTGTTCATAAGACCATTGAGCACGGATGGGGGGAAAGGCTAACTGGTATCCACAGAAGAGGACATCCCATTTACCTGATTATTATAACTCTCCTCTGCTGATGTCACCCTTTGGTGAGAATTCACATGTGACATAAATATTTTCACACTTTGATGCCTCTTGGCAAGATTTTCTTGTCACCAATTTTCTAAACATGTTCCCTCTAGGTCCCTGAGCATTCGGCTAACCCATTTACCACAGGCCATGAATTGGTACATAATCCCATTGCTGGCTATTTCTCCTTCCAAGCAGAGTGAAAAACTGGGTGCACTTTTCAAAGTATTTCCCACTGAGAGGATTTCTCTTCACCACGGTCCTTCAGGGATGTCCCAGAAAGGGGCTGTAGTGCGGCAGCTGTCCACTTTCAGGTTCTGCCTGTACATCATGCAGAACCATCTGTAAAACAGAACTGAATGTCCCCTTCCTCCCTCAGCTGATCCTGGGGAATTCCCTATGAGGCCGTAGGCGCAGGCTGAGAAAGCGACGCCCGTGTAGCTGAAGTAGAGACCAGGAACAATTGAGCCACTTCCTCGTGTAACTTACTTGTGCCTTCAGGGCCTGCTCAGGCCTGTCAAAATGCATATCACTTCCATTTGATGATGAAGTGATGCTATGCACACCCAACTTTATGGTTTGGCAGGTCAGATAACCCCCACTGGAAGGCAATTCAGACATATATAGTTTTATGGAGAACTTTGCCTCACCCTTGCAAGATGTTGCCACATAGATGGTGCTGTAGCTGAGTCTTCAAAGGGCCATTCAGCCATTCTATCAAACTGGCTGCATCAGAAGCAATGCTCATTGTAATGAGCAGCTCAGGTCCCATGGTAACTTTGTGGCCCATGATTTAGCATTCAGTCTTTACTATGACCCAAGAGCAAGCCAAGAGCTGTGTTACCAAAAATTAAAAAAAAAAAAAAAAAAGTAACTTTCTACGGAAGATGACAGGACTTTTCTTCAAAATCCTAAGGTTCTGTATTGAAATTCACATGCCATGCCTATGTGCCATTGACACTTCAAGAACCATTTAATCTGCTGGATTATATGGCTCAAGCAGCAGAGAATGATGGTTTTCAGCTTCATCCATGTCCCTGCAAAGAACATGAACTCATCCTTTTTAATGGCTGCATAATATTCCATGGTATATATGTGCCACATTTTCTTTATCCAGTCTATCACTGATGGGCATTTGGGTTGGTTCTAAGTCCTTGCTATTGTAAACAGTGTGACAATAAACATACATGTGTATGTGTCTTTATAATAGAATGATTTATAATTCTTTGGGTGTATACTCAGTAATGGGATTGCTGAGTCAAATGGTATTTCTAGTTCTAGATCCTTGAGGAATCGCCACAGTCTTCCACAGTGGTTGAACTAATTTAGACTCCCACCAACAGTGTAAAAGTGTTCCTATTTCTCCACATCCTCTCCAGCATCTGTTGTCTCCTGATTTTTTAATAATCGCCATTCTAACTGGCGTGAGATGGTATCTCAATATGGTTTTGATTTGCATTTCTCTAATGACCAGTGATGATGAGCATTTTTTCATGTTTGTTGGCTGCATGAATGTCTTCTTTCGAAAAGTGTCTGTTCATATCCTTTGCCTACTTTTTGATGGGGTCGTCTTTTTCTTATAAATTTGTTTTAGTTCTTTGCAGATCCTGGATATTAGCCTTTTGTCATATGGGTAGATTGCAAAAATTTTTTCCCATTCTGTTGGTTGCTGTTTCACTCTAATGATTGTTTCTTTTGCTGTGCAGAAGCTCTTAAGTTTAATTAGATCCCATTTGTCTATTTTGGCTTTTTTTGCCATTGCTTCTGGTGTTTTTTAGTCATGAAGTCCTTATCCATGCCTATGTTCTAAATGGTATTGTCTAGGTTTTCTTCTAGGGCTTTTATGATGTTAGGTCTTATGTTGAAGTCTTTATTCCATCTGGAGTTAATTTTAGTGTAAGATGTCAGGAAGGGGTCCAGTTTCAGCTTTCTACATATGGCTAGCCAGTTGTTCCAGCACCATTTGTTAAATAGAGAATCCTTTCTCCATTGCTTGTTTTTGACAGTTTTGTCAAATATCAGATGGTTGTAGATGTATGGCATTATTTCTGAGGTCTCTGTTTTGTTCCATTGGTCTGTATCTCTTTTTTGGTACGAGTATCATGCTGTTTTAATTAATGTAGCCTTGTAGTATAGTTTAAAGTCAGGTAGCATAATGCCTCCAGCATTGTTTTTTTGTGTGTGTGTGTTTTTGTTTGTTTGTTTTTGTTTTTGTTTTTGCTTAGAATCGTCTTGGCTATGCCGGCTCTCTTTTGGTTCCTTATGAAGTTTAAGGTGTTTTTTTCCAACTCTGTGAAGAAAGTCAATGGTAACTTCATGGGGATAGCATGGAATCTATAAATTACTTTGGGCAGTATTGCTATTTCCATGATACTGATTCTTTCTATCTATGAGCATGAAATGTTTCTCCTTTGTGTCCTCTCTTATTTCATTGAGCAGTGGTTTGTAGTTTTCATACCCCTCCGCTGCAGGTCTGCTGGAGTTTGCTAGAGGTCCACTCCAGACCCTGCTTGCTTGGGAATCACCCACGAAGGGCTGCAAAACAGCAAGGATTGCTGCCTATTCCTTCCTCTGGTAGCTTTGTCCCAGAAGGGTACCCGCCAGATGTCAGCTGGAGCTCTTCTGTATGAGGTATCTCCCAGTCAGAATACATGGGGGTCAGGGAGCTACTTGAGGAAGCAGTCTATCCCTTATCAGAGTTCAAGCGCTGTGCTGGGAGATCCCTTGCTCCCTTCAGAGCTGCAGGGATGTTTAAGTCTGCTGAAGCAGGACCCACAGCCACCCCTTTTCCCAGGTGCTCTGTCCCAGCAAGTTCAGGGCTTTATTTGTAAAGGAACCAACCCTGCTGACAGCTCAATGTTGAACTTCAGGCCTCTAGAATTGTGACAAAATAAATGCCTGTTGTTTAAGCCATCACTCTGTGGTACTTTGTTATGGCAAAATATCCTGGAAAACTAATACAAGAACCACTAAGTGGTTTTAAGAAACTGACAGATGATGGTTGCAGTATGAAGGAGTTGGCAGAGGAAAAAAAAAAAGAGTGGAGAAGATTAGAAAAATTAGAAAATCCAAAGTAGTCCTTGGAAGAGATAGAGAGAAAGTCATAGCACTGAGAAATCATGTCAAACTGATGTTGAGAGGACAGGCTAATTAATAGAGGGTAAATAAGACATAAGATTTTTATAATTCCTAGCTGGTTAGCCCAGTGGGTGACAGTGCCTCAATGTGGTCAATAATAAAGGGAAAGATCAGTTTGCAAGCAAGGGAGGAGTTTCCTCAGTGGACCTTAAATTTGGGGAGAGAACGATTTTGATGGTAAGAATATAATTATTTTTGTAGTTAAAATTTGAACTGAAAAGATTACCTAGGGAGCTGTGTACATGGTACACCAAGAAAAGAGCCTAGGAAGCAACACTAACATTTTAGGCTCTGGCTGAGGAAAAAGAAACAATAACAAAACTAGTCAGCGATGTAGTATCCGGATAACAAGGTATCAGCAGAAAGGTGGCCGGGAGCAACGTGGCTGAATAGAACCCCCAGCTGATTGTCTCCCAGGCAGGAACATCAAACTGAATAACTAGCTACACACACACACACATACACACAAAAAAAATCTTCATAAGACCAAAAATCAGGTGAATGATCAGAGTACCTGGTTTTAACATCTTATCAAGGAACGAGGCACTGAAGAACTAGAAAAAACAGTCTTGAATGGCCAACACCCTCCTTGCCTATCGCCAGCAGCAGAGCTTGGTGCAGAGAGAGAATCTGTGTGCCAGGGAAGGGAGAGCACAATGACTGGGGAACTTTGCATTGGAACTCAGTGCTGCCCTGTCACAGCAGAAACCAACACAGGGTGAACGTTAGGCAGCACACAGTGGGGGAGCATTTAGACCAGCCTAGCCTGGGGAATCATCCATCTCAGCAAGTTGGAACTTGAGTTCTGGCTAGCCCCACCATCATGGGCTAAAGTGCTCTGGGATTCTAATAAACTTGATAGGCAGTCTAGGTCACAAAGACTGCAATTCCCAGGTAAGTCCTAGTGCTGTGCTGGACTTGGAGCCAGTGGACTTGGGGTATATGTGACCTACTGAGACACCAGCTGGGACAGCCAAGTAAGTGCTTGTATCACACCTCGCCTAACCACAGGCGTCACTGCTCACAGCTCCAGGAGGCGAGGAAACAGGAAAGGGGACTTTGCCTTGCAACCTGGATACCAGCTCAGCCACAGTAAAATGAAGCAGCAAGCAGAGTCCTGAGGCCCCCATTCCAGGACATTGCTCCTGGATGACATCTCTAGACCTATCCTGGGTCAGGAGAGAATCCACTGCCCTGAAGGAAAGAACCCAATCCGGTCAGGATTCATCATCTACTGATTAAAGAGGCTTTGAGCCTTGAATAAACATCAACAGCAGCCAGACAGCAGTTGTCATGGGCCTTGGGCAAGATCCAGTATCATGCCAGCTTCAGGTGTGACCAGCACATTCCCAGCTACAGTGGCCACAGGGAAAGGAAGCTTCCTTTTCTATTTTAGGAAAGGAGAGAGAGAAGTAAAAAGGATTTTGTCTTACAACTTAGGTATTAAGTTCAGCCATAGTAAAATAAAGCATTTGAAGTGTCAGTTTCAGACCTTAGCTCCTAGAGGACATTTCTGGATCCATCCTGGGCCAGAAGTGAACTCACTACCTGGAAGACAGAGACCCAGACCTGGAGGGACTCACCACCTGCTTATTAAAGAGCGCTTGGGCCTTGAACAAATATCAGTGGTAGCCAGGTTGCAGTAACCATGGGTCTGGGCAGTGGTGGCCATGGGCAGAGACTCCTTCTGCTGGAAGGAAGGAGAGGGAAAAGTAGTGAGAGCTTTGTCTTGAGACTTGGATACCAGCTCAGCCACAGTTGAACACCAGGCAGAGTTCTGAGGCCCTTATTCCAGGCCCTGGGTTCCAGATGACATTTCTCGACACACACTGGGCCATATATGACTGACCCATAGCTAGCACCATACTGAATGGGGAAAAACTGAAAACTTTTTTTCTAAGATTCTGGAACATGGCAAGATTACCCACTTTCACCACTGTTGTTCAACATAGCACTGAAAGCCCTAGCAATAGCAATCAGACAGAGAAAGAAAAGGCATCCAAATTTAAAAGAAGTCAAATTATCCTTGTTTGCGATTATATGATCTTATGTTTAGAAAACCCTAAAGACTCCACAAGAAAACTATCAGAACTGATAAACAAATTCAGCAAAGTTGCAGGATACAAAATCAACATATAAAAATCAGTAGCATTTCTATATACCAACAGCAAATCAAG
This sequence comes from Cebus imitator, assembly GCF_001604975.1. NCBI lineage: Eukaryota > Metazoa > Chordata > Mammalia > Primates > Cebidae > Cebus > Cebus imitator. The sequence continues at coordinate 4,372,432 of NW_016107341.1, forward strand.
AAAGTAATCCCATTTACAGTAGCTACAGATAAAATATTTAGGAATTAATTAAAGAAGTGAAAGATCTATACAAAGAAACTACAAAATATTGATGCAAGAAATTGAAAAAGGCACCGAAAAATGGAATGATAGTCCATTCTTATGGATTGAAAGAATCAATATTGTTAACATGTCCACATTACCCAAAGCAATCTATGGATTCAAAGAAATCTCTGCAAAAATATCAATGACATTCTTCACAGGGACATAAAAATTATCCTAAAATTTATATGGAACCACAAAAGATACAGAATAGCAAAAGCCATCCTGGGCAAAAAGAACAAAACTGGAAGAATCATATTACTTGTCTTTAAATTATACTACAGAGCTAAAGTAACCAAAACAGTATGGTACTGGCATGAAAACACACATAGACCAATGGAACAGAATAGAAAATGCAGAAACAAATCCACATGCCTATAGGGAACTCATTTTTGACAAAGGTGACAAGAATATACATTGGAGAAAGGACAGTCTCTTCAATAAATTGTGCCAGGAAAACTGGATATCCATATGCAGAAGAATAAAACTAGACCAATATATCTCACCAAATGCAAAAATAAAATCAAAATGGATTAAAGACTGGAATCTAAGATCTCAAACTATAAAACAACCAAAACTTTGGGGAACCTCTCCAGGACATAGGTCTAGGCAAAGATTTCTTGAGCAAAACCCCAAAAGCACAGGCAACCAAAGCAAAAGCAGACAAATGGGATCACATAAAGTTAAAAAGCTTCTCTGCTGCAAAGAAACACTCAACAAAAAGACAAGCCACAGAATGGGAGAAAATATTTGCTAACTACCTATCTGACAAGGGATTCATAACAGAATATATATGGGGTTCAAACAATTCAATAGGAAAAAATCTAGTAACCCAATTTACAATGCGCAAAAGATCTGAATAGACATTTCTCAAGAGAAGACATACAAATGGCAAACAGGTATATGAAAAGTTGCTCAATATCACTGATCACCAGAGAAATGCAAATCAAGACTACAATGAGATATAATGTTCTCCTCAGTAAAAATGGCTTTTATCCAAAAGACAGGCAATAACAAATGCCGATGAGGATGTGGAGAAAGTCTCATACACTCTTGGTGGGAATGTAAATTAGTACAACCACTAAGGAGAACAGTTTAGAGTTTACTCAAAAAAAAAAAAAAAAAAAATCCCTGAGAGTAGAATTACAATATGATCCAGCAATCCCACTGCTAGGTACATACCCAGAAGAAAGCAAATCAATATACTGAAGAGATATCTGCACTCTCATGTTTACTGCAGCTCTATTCAAAATAGCCAAGATTTAGAAGTGTCCATCAAGAAATAAATGAATAAAGAAGACATAGGACATATAACACAATGGAGTACAATTCAGCCATAAAAATAACAAGATCCTATCATTTGCAACAACATGGATGGAAATGGAGAACATTATGTTATGTTAAATAAGCCAGGCACAGAGACCAAACTTGGCATTTCTCACTCACTTGTGGGAGCTAAAAATTAAAACAATTGAACTCCTGAAGATAAGTGAGTAGAAGAATGGTTGTCAGGAACTGGGAGAGGTATTGGGGAGTGGAGCAGGAGGTGGGGATGGTTAGTGGATACAAAAATATATTTAGATAGAATGAATAAGGTCTAGGGTTTGATAGCAGGAAAGGGTGACTACAGTTAGCAATAATTTGCTGTGCATTTTAGAATAATCGTGAGAGTACAATTGAAATGTTCATAACACAAAGAAATAATGCATGCTTAAAGTGATGGATACCCCATTTACTCTGATGTGATTATTATACATGGCCTGTATCAAAATATCTCATGTATCCCATAAGTACTGATACCTGCTATGTACCCATAAGAATTAAAAATTTTAAAAAAATTTAAGAAAACCAAGAGAGGAGTAGTTTCTAGAAGATGAGAGATGTTAAACTATGACGGGTAGTAATTATCAAAGAGCATCTGTAGCAGAGGAGAGATTGAAAATACATAAGCCACTGCAAGAAACGCTGAAGCAAGGTTAAGGAAGAAATGGGAAGAAATAAAGGAGAGAGACAGAAGGCCTTGCTCTAACCTCATAGCCTGCTTGACATGATGGCTTACATCTGTAATGAAAACACTTTGGGAGGCTGAGGAGAGAGAATCACTTGAGGCCAGGAGTTCAAGACCAGTTTGGCAACATTGTGAGACCCATCTCTACAAATGTTTTTTTAAAAATTAGCCAGGATGACAGAGCAGGACTCTGTCTAAAAAAAAAAAAAAATTAACCAGGATTGGTGGCACATGCCTGTGGACCCAGCTATCTGGGAGGCTGAGTCGGGAGGACTGATTGAACCTAGAAGTCTGAAGTTAGTGTACTATGACTGCACCACTGCACTCCAGCGTGGGCAACAGAGTGAGACCCTGTCTCTAAAATAACTGAATAAATAAACCCTTTACTGTAGATGGCAGAAGATATAAGGCATATATATTTGTAGGTGAGGGTTGGTATAAAAAATTGTAGAACTACACATTTGATGACTTCAAGTTTCTCAAGGAAATTAAAGACCAGAGAGAGACAGAGAGTAGTAGAGATTTCTGTAGGAGACAGGAATAGGTATATGAACAGAATGGTGTCCTTCCAAAGCAATTGCCAAAAATGATGATTCACACCCATAATCCCAACACATTAGGAGGCCAAGGTGTGAGGATTCCCTCGGGGCCAAGACTTCAAGACTAGCCTGATCAACATAGCTAGATCCTCTTTCTACAAAAAATAAAATAAAATGTAACAATTGCCAAAAAGAACGAAGGAAAGAATTGAACGAAGCCAAATAAAAATTGACTAGTAATTCTGGGTCCCAGTTCTGTTACCAAAAGTTTATTAAAACAATGACATTTACTTTTTTATTTATTCATTCAGAATACTATTTTATTCTTTCAGTTCAGTTCATAAAAACTATAAACTTTTGGTGGCATCATTTCACATTTGTTTTCTAATTTTTTTTCTGTTTGTGTTTTAATATTCAATTATGTTTACAAGCTGAGAAGGTAGATCTGGGGAACAATTTATTGGTAGCACTTAGTAGATAGATTACACGAAGGATAATGAGTTAGAAACTTGAAAATACTGATGGGAGAACAGTTCCTATTACTGGCTATGATACTTATCATTCTTAGAAGTAACGTCTCTCATCTCTGAAATCTCATAACAGTTTCTATTATGTATTATAGTTATTCCAATACTTGTTTTTGTCTTATTATTCTATAAGCCCATTGAGAACAATATCTCTAGTGTACAATTGATTAATATGTACTGTACAGATGTATTATAATTAAAAATTTTTAATAATCATTGATTAATAATTATTATTGAAATCTTGTGTAGTAACATCACCAAACAAAATAGCCAAAGATTTTTTTTTTTTTTTTTGAGTAGCTGGGACTATAGGTGCATGCCGTCATGACTGGCTGAAGCATTCATTTTATTGATTGAGTGATTGAGTGACTGAGACAGTCTTGCTCTGTTGCCCCGGCTGGAGTACAGTGGCACAATCTTGGCTCAGTGAAACTTCCACCTCCCGGGTTCAAGTGATTTTCCTGCCTCAGCCTCCTGAGCAGATGGGATTACAGGCAACAATCGGCACACCCAGCTAGTTTTTGTATTTTAAGTAGAGTCGGCGTTTCACCATGTTGGCCAGGCTGGTCTCGAACTACTGACCTCAGGCGATCCACCCACTTCGGCCTACCACCGTGCTGGGATTATGGGTGTGAGCCACCGCGCCCAGCCCAACATTCTATTTTTTAAAGACATATTTTTTAAAAATTGGAAAATTGTTACAAATTATATTAGTCTAAGTACTATCATAATTCACTAAGTTTAAAGAACTACATATTAAGAAATGTTCCCCTTTTCCATGTTATTTAGGAGTAATTTCCTTCTAATTGCTAGCATGGTGAAGTAGACTAAGGAAGCTGTTATTGGTGTATATGTTAACAGAGTGATAATTGAATACCTGTGAGTGAGAATTGAGTAGGGAATGCTTCGACATGCTCAGAAGAGTTTCATTAAACACAAAATTTAAAAATGCTGAGAAGCTTGATAAAAATTGATTATTTTATACCAAATGGCTTTTTAAAGTTAATTTTAGCTGGCCACTGCTGCTAGCTTGTTATAAAAGTAAGCTGATAAGCAGCAAAATCTACATTTGAACTGATGAAATTTGATAAGAAATAATTCAGTGCACCATTGACCGTTCACATCGTGTTTCACATTAATGGTGGATCGGATAAATGCCTGATTTTTTAATATTCATTTTGAATAGTGAAATTGAAATAAGGTAAAATCTTCATGCAACTTGTGCTTTAATTCTAAATCAATAATTCCATCATTTTGAAAATTGTCAAGGAGAGACAATGTGTATGATAGGAAGGGGACATAGACAAGATTTCACGTAAAATTAGTCTCAAATATTTTTCTAAGTAGATTTTTAAAATACACATAAAATGATTTTAGGAATTTGAATTCTATGTGTAAAGTTCAAATCCGCAAATAAAGTTATGATGAACTTCAACTGGCTAACATATGTTCGATATTCTACCTAAGTTGAGTGTCTGAGACACAGTGGGAGTTGCCTCTAACCCGAACTCTTAGTGCCCTGATCATGCTGACTTTTCAAAGCTCAAATTTTGTTTACTCAGCTCTCTGAGATCTCGGGAGCTACGAATGCACCTGGCATATCATTACCTTGGCAGCATCCTGCCTGTGAAAGATGTGCAATTCTCAAGTTAATATTTTATTTCTAAATTTTACTTACCTGTTTAAAAATTTACTTTTTAAATTTATTCATTGCTTTACATTTATTGGCCAATATTTGTAAAGCTGTTTTCATTTCTTCACTTTTATAAATAATTTTTGATCCCATGATCCCCAAGGGAGTCAGGTAGTTGTCTTTGCTCTAAAGCTCTTTGCCACAAGGTGGCAGTATAACTCTTCGAAAGCAAAAAACTTCCAAAAAGTTTATTTCAAGATTTATGAAAACAAACACAAAGCATTAGTACAGCATACTCTTATTTCACAATTCAACTTGCCTACAGCTTTGATAACTTCCCAAATTTTCCACTGTGAATAAATATTTCTTAAGTGACTATAAATCATAAGAACTGAATTCATTCTGTAAGAATGGCAATGTTGACATAGCAATAAACACACGAATATTATCTAAGTCCTTATTTTGTGCTAGATGTTAGGTGTTTTACAAGCCACATACTAGGTGTTTTATGAGCATTGACTCAATGTTCACCATCCTATCTTTACTTAGGTAAAGAATCATTGTTGTTCTTTTGACAAATGAGAAAACCAAGACTTAAATTAGTGAAGGTATTTATTCAAAGTTGGTATTATTAGAAAGGGGGTTCTTATTTATCTTACCTTTTAAGATTGTGTCTTATGCTGTGTTGTATATTTGAATTAGAGTTGTGCTTTATTAATTAATATGACAATAATCTCCAGAGGGTACATTTTATAAAAACAACATTTTTAGACTCCTTCTCTGAAGATTCGAATTCAGCTGGTTCGGAACATGGCCTAGCAAACTGTATTTTGAGAAAATGCCCCTTGAGATCCTTATCAATAAACAAACTTAAAAACTACTGATTTAGGTTAACTGATCTACTTATCACCTATTTCCAGAACTGTACTTTTTAATTCAAGATTTAAAAATCAAGATCACACAGCAAAATAATGTGAACTCAGGTTCTCCAATGCTATGTGATGTCCCAAATTTTAAGGAATCAAGTGAGTAATGTATTGTAGAAATGGTGATATGTCTGTGTATTTTATGCTCTATCATAAAAATGTCCCAGTAAAATTTATACTATGCAATAGAGTGAAATCAGACCCAAAAGCTTTATCAATTTAATGTGTTTAAAATATCTAATGGGTATTTTAATGGTATATATAAACTATTAACAGTTCACATGTCATACAGTAATAGTGATTTAATAAAATCTATTTTAAAATAATGACCCTCTTATAAAGCATGTAGTAATTTGACTAGCTGATTTTGTAACCCTGAAGAAGATGATGAACAAAGCATCAAAATCAAGTGACAACAGCTAGCAGAACATTTTCCTTTAGGTCTAAAATATTTATAGTGCCATTTGCATCTAGATCCCTTTCTTCTTAGATAATGTGTGTTAATATTTTTGTTTTTCTTTCTTTTTAGAATAAAAATTCTCTTCTAACTTAGATTCCTGTCTCCATCATCATCTTAAGAGACTCTAACTATATTATAATTTCCGGGAGAAAGATATTTCATTACCTCTGTAACTGTTAGGATTCAAGTACATGATAGAGTAGAAAATAATATTAAAAATATAATGTAGCATTGTAATAAAATGTACTCATTACAATGCAGTTGCCTAATAGGCTATTATAGAAACATATTTTTAAAGCAACACATTTTTGCCTTCTTTTTAAGGTGAAGACATCGAAACCTAGACTCACAGTGTTGACCTAAGTTCACAATGGGACAGATATGGGTCTGAACGCAGGGCTCCTGACTCCTAGAGCAATGCTCCATCAGAAATTCCCTTCACTTACCCAAATGACTGGCAGAATTGACCCTTTATGGTTCAACCAATCAGTGAACAAGAAAATACATTTGAAAGTAAACCTCACACTGGCCTGAGAAGATTTATTATAAAGTAATTTTCCAATAGAGAGATGACACCAACAATTGTAATTTTCCAATAGAGAGATGACACCAACTATTTGACAATTACTTTATGATAGATGACACCAACAAAAGAAGGCAAAGCACTAATTCTAAAAGTTGGCCTTCGGGTGCCTTGTTGGGGCTGGTCAGGTTATCAATGTGAAGGCCATCACTCCCTTATTGTTTATGCTTGGTTGTTTCCCATGTCATTATTTTAATAGCCTTTAAGTTCTTTCACTGGTTAATATCACAGTACTTCTAAGGCTATCCATTATTTCTGCTCCTTTTATATCACTTTGACAAATATTTTTTAACTCTTTTATTTGCTATACCAAGAACTGCCACTAGATGACACTAAGTGACTAAACTCTTGAATCGCCAGAAAAACCTAAACTGGGAAGTAGCCAGCATGAGTGGAGACTGTAATGAGGAACGCTGTGATAAGGCTAAAGTTCTGCTGTTTGTATACAAGTTTCAATTAGCCTTTACTTCTAGAGTTTGGTAGTGTATTTATTGAAAGTTTAATCCACAACTGAATTTTTAAAATTAATTTTTACATGTACTTCTTATAATTCCAAATGAGGTGTTTATCATAATATATTTAATAACACAAGTGCATTTTTATGACCATTATTATGCATAATAAGAAATATAAAAATATTTCCCATATTCGTTTGGCTGTTTCTATTCACGGAAGTGATTTTTGAAAAGAGAAATTTGATCAAAGAAGTCATTGTGAATTCTGGAAGGAAACACCTGAAGAAACCATTCTGTGACTTCCGCAGCTCTGCTGTTCTCTCCCTTGCTCACTCTGCTCTGGCCATGCTGGCTTTCTTGCATGTTTTCTAGCATGCTAGAGACACTAGCCTTGAGCCTTTGTTGTGGCTGTTCCTCCTGAGTGAAAGCCTCCCCTTTGAGATGTTTTGGCAAACTCCGCCTTCTCATCAAGGTCCAGCTGTTCTGAAACACTAATGTCTTCCCCACCATCCCCTCCACCACCCTCATTCCTCTCACATTCTCTACCTTTTCTCTTTTACATAGTACCTATCACTTCCTAACATATCGCCTAGTTTAATTATTTATTCTATCCAATATTTATGGTCTGGCTCCCCCTATTAGAATGTAAGCTTCAGGAGCAGGAATCTTATCTTTACAGACAGAACACAAGCACCTTGAAAAGGGACTGGTGTGTAACAGACATGTAATCATATCTGTTGAATTTATTTGACTTGAAATCAGTCAAGCATGTATTGTGTGCCTACTATGATATGTCTAGATCTGATACAAAGAGGGAAAAAAGAGGTTATTTCTCCCTGTGAACTACAGCAGAGTTAATTGCTTCAAGTTTGTGATGTGAGTTTTATATATATACATATATATATATGTTCTTTGTGCCCTAAATTAATGGTGAATAAAGACCTCCAGTTATATGATACTTTGCATTGGCCCCATAACCATAATACATACATAGTTTACACTTTATCTACCTGCACTTATTTTCTGATAACGCTAGAGAGGGAAGAAATTGCCTTCCTGTGTTTACTCAGCAATGAGAAAAGAAAGATTCCAAAGGAGAAGCAGCGCAGGAGCTTGTTAGATCTGAAAGCTGCAAGAATAGAAAGATAAGTCCCTACCATGTTGGCTTGCCAATGAGAAGACAGAACTTCGACATTACCACAAGGCAAGGCATTTCCAAAGATTTTTATTCCTGTCTAGGATTTTTAAAAAGGAGATTTTAATTGGTAGGAATGTTTCCACATTTTCGAATAGACTATTTCAGTACTGGGAAAATTGTAGGTATAGATACAACCACAAGATAGAGAGTGTGAGGCTGTTAAATACTGCTATATCCAAGAAGGATTTTAAGAATATTACTCAAAAGAGCCAGGATGCACACTCTAGGCCCAGGGAGCACTGTATTCATCACTCAGGCCTGAGGCTGAGATCTAGCCAAAAGGACTGAATTAAGAACTTCTTTGCATTTCCCCTTGAAATGTTCTAATAGGATCTTATGACAAAAATAGAGAATGAGAGAAGGTGGAAGGAGCTATAAACGGACATTAAATATGCGGTAATTAGGGTTAGGTCAATCTTCCTTAACAGCAGAGCCAATAGCATCTGCATTTGAAGAGAAATTGAACTATGCTGTTAAGCAGGCCATCCCTGCAAATAGCAACGAGGGCCATGTTACAATAATATGAAAATTGAAAGCAACCTTAGTCCGTGCCCTTATGCTAAACAATACTGAGACAAAACATAGTTTTATGTCACAGTGTTAATACTGGGGGCAAGTAAAAATAACCTACCTACCTGATCCAGGAAATATTTGCTCCTAGGGAATAACACTGAACAAATTAAAATAAAGGCACGGACCATATACAGCTAGTGCTCGACTTACGACCACGATTGGTTCCGACAGACCAGTCTTAACACGATTTGGTCGTAAGTTGAGTAGGCTATATGTACAGTACTGTGAAATGATGTTATAAAAATCTTTAAGTCATATTTTATAATTTTCTTTCATTATTGTTATATATCATAATTTTCTTTGTTCATTTTATGCCATTTGTATCATCTCTACACCATTTTGTTTCTTATTTTTACATTTTTCAGGTTTAAGTAAAACACTGCATTACCAGTACAACTGGTTTAATATTTGCAAAACATACAAAATTACAAAATATAGGTGCATACAAAAATACAAAATACAGGTGTAAAAAATACCATAGGAAACATTTTCCCAATTGCAAAACATATCAAAATATATAAACATGTACGAAACATTTTATTGGCCGCTGGTGCTTGGCTGCGGATCGTTAATGTCGTCATCTGAGGCAGCAGTTGGGGTTACCGGAGTTGGTTTTTTCATAAATATGGTAAGCTTTGTCTGAATTGTATGTTTCTTTTTTTCTTCATAAATTTCATGATACGGACAAAACACATCGTGCACCATCTGTTCAATCCTTGCAAATCGTTGGATGTTTGGGTCCATTGCTTTGAAATGTATAAGAAGTTTATTCAGTAAAGATAAAGCATCTGATAATCCCTTAGTGGTGAACTTTCTTTCTGGCTCCTCCTCTTCTTTCTCTGCTTCTCTTCTTTCTTCTTCTGCCACTCTTTCTTCTTCCAGTTCGATTAGCTCTTCATTTGTAAGTTCTCTGGATTCTTTGTCTAGCAACTCTTCGACATCTTCCATTTCACACTCCAAAGAAAGGTCTTTAGCGAGTTTTACTATTTTTTCCCGAATCGTTTCAAGTTCATGTTCACTGTCAAATCCGTCAAAATCATTAACCTAGCGCTTAACACAATTTTTCCAGATGCCATTCATGCACTTTGTCGTCACAGCCTCCCAGGCGGTAGCGATATTCTTGATACACATCAAAATGTTGTAGTGTTTCCAAAAATCTACAGCGGAGCAGTCGTGGCTAGCGATTATGGTCATAAAGTCGAATGGCCATAAGTTGCATAGGTCGTAAGTCGATCAATACCTGTAATGATGTTTCAGTCAAGGACAGATCACATATACAACTATAGTCTCATAAGATTGTAATACTGTATTCTTCCTGTACCTTTTCTATGTTTAGAAACACAAATGCTGACCATCTGTGTTACAATTTGCCTATAGTATTTAGTACAGTAACATGCCATACAGGTCTGTAGCATAGGAGCAATAGTCAATACCATTGAGCCTAGGTATGTATAGTCTATTCCACCTAGGTGTGTGTAAGGTCACTCTGATGTTCACACATGACGAAATCACCTAATGATGCATTTCTCATAACATATCCTGGTAGTTGGCCAGACACGGTGGCTCACACCTGCAATCCCAGCACTTTGAGAGGCCAAGGCAGGTGGATCACCTGAGGTGAGGAGTTCAAAACTGCCTGAACAACATGGTGAAAACCCCTCTCTACTAAAATACAAAAAAATTAGCCGGGCATGGCTGTCATCCCAGCTACTTGGGAGGCTGAGGCAAGAGTTTTGCTTGAACCTGGGAGGCAGAGGTTGCAGTGAGCTGAGATCACACCATTGCATTCCAGCCTGGGCAACAAGAGTAAAACTCTGTCTCAAATGCATGACTTTACCTTTATCAAGACAAAAGTATTTGTTCATCAAAACTCATTTCAGGATCTCCACCTGGTTGTACTCACGTATCCCAAATTATTATGCCATTAAGGCTGCCCAGTCCTAACCAGGTCTTCACCTTGCAAGACACTTTAAATCACTTACTAAGGATGTAAAGCCTCATAAATATCCCCCGCTAAATTCCACATTGTAAGATGCCACTAAGATTCTGGCAAGCTGGAGTTCTATATTAGAGCGAATAAACTTAGTTTTGCTTGATAACAGGGTTTTTGTTTGTTTGTTTGCTTTTTAGTGGGAGGAGGGATTGGAAGGTCAGTGGTCAACAAATAGAACTCGCTCAGTGTTGAAAGACAAAGTGTCACCATCCAACAGCCTAAAACCACCACAAATACAGCTATAATTGAGCCAAGTTGAGGAGGTTACTCATTATAACAAAGGAAAATGCATACCAGTGGAAATTGTGGGCAAGTCTCAGTAAAAAGGCTGTTAAGAATGCACTACGAAATCCTGACTTTTGTTAGGTGACTTGGGAACAGCTTGAAGGAAGGGGTGCTTTGTTATATATCGATTGTTTTCAGGAATTCGAGTTAATTCTACAACTGACCATCGTATTTGCTATCTATTGTTGCATAACAAATTACCACAAATTTAGCAGATTACAACTGCACATTTATCTTACTGTATCTGTGATTTGGGACTCTAGACACAGCCTAACTGCTTCATCTGCTTCCAGGATTTTCCACAGGTTTGCAAGCACGTGTCAACTGCGGCTGTGGTCTCATCTCAGGGCTCTACTAGGGAAGGCGGAACTTCCATGCTCAGGTGATTGTTAGCAGAATTCAGTTCTTTATGAGCTGTCATACCGAGAGCCTCACGTCCTTGCTGGTTGTCAGCTGAGGGCTGCCCTCAGTTCCCTGCCATGTAGGCCTCTGCATATGGCAGCTTACTTGATCAAAGGCAGCAAGGCAGAGTGGGAGAGTCAGTACTAGTCAACAGTTTGCGGGCAGGTCGGGAGGTCTTACACAGGACTATGCTGTGTAAGATTGTGTTACACAGTAAAATCACATCATCTTTGCCGTATTACTCTGGTTAAAAGCAAGTCAGAAACCCTGCCTATATTCAAGGGAAGGGGATTACACATAGGTGTGACGACTAGGAGGTAGGAATGATTTGGGTCACCCTGGAGCTGATCTGCTGCAGTATCTTCATGAATCTCCTCTAGAGTTGGGGAAAAAGAGAACACAGCTAAAGCTGTGACTGGCAAAGAAGTATCATGTATTAGCCAGGATGGGAGGAGTTTGGTCATTTTTGGGTTTTGACAATATGCACGTTTTTGTCTGTTATTAGACATAATTATAGAGTCATCTTGTTTTAGTCTTTATCCATTACAGTCACAGATGTTGGTGGCATCTATGGTGTTGTCTGATGTTGTAGTCATAAAATTATTTGTGTTCAACAGAAGAGCAGACGCAAGGTCAACAGCCAGCTAGAGCAAGGGCTAAGCGACAGTTCAAAGAAGAGTTTTTAGCTGTCAGGGACTGCTATCCTCTTTCTCATAATAAATAAGTGAGAGTATATAGTAGAAGAACAAAAAGTCTTAGAAAACAAAGGATAAAGAAAAGAAAAATCAGACCATAATGTTCTGGGCAAGCAAGACTAATTATTAAAGTCAATCCTTTAGTTAAAATGAATTTGAAAATGCTCTCAGGAATCTAATATATAATTGAGAGATTATCATGCATAAATTTATAAAAGCTGCAATTATTCATGAATATTGTTTTATGCAATGATCTGAGAGTATACTTCCTTTTAAATTATTTTTTATTTGGTTTTCAAAAGTCCTAAGGTAAAAAGTAATGAAAGATATTTGGTACAAAAGAACCTGACATTATTACTAAACTAAGGTTTCTGTTGCCCAAAGCTGGCATCATAGAAAGTTCAACAAGCCTTTTTTATCTCGGAAAAAAATGTTTAGAAAAAATGTTTGCATATGAATTTGCAAATAAATTGAAGATGTGATGATTCAGATATAATTGAATGAATAATGTAATGACGCCAATGATGTTTCCAGAGTTGTTGATTTAACCAGAAAGTATAAAAGAGTTGTCATGGAAAGTGATTCGTGATTAGATTAACATTTTTAGGTTAAGCCTCTTCCTCCAATATACTGTAGTCAGATGATGAAATTTTGTTTATTTGTCACTGACCGTAATTATATACATTAAAAAGAGTCCCTGTGGAATCTACAATCATGATATCAAACTATAATCACTGCTCCTATAGAGAAACCTTGACAAGAGAATATAATAATAAATAGCACCCGTAGTATTTCCAGGCAACCCATAGTCACAGTGTCAATAATTATTCCCCAGTAGGTTGTCTTTTTCAAGCTATTTGAAGCATTCCTGCTGATACCGAAGCTGTGTCCTTGAGTCTTTGACTACTTAATTTGTTCCACACTTTCTGAGTCAGATTAATTCTTCTACAGAGAAAAAAACTTTGCTTCCCACTCTTGCATTTGCTCATTAATCAGAGTTGTTTTTTTTTTCTTTTCTAGCTACTGTTTTTGGAGTTTTTAATCTCCTGTCATTCACACAATAGCCCAATGAGGAGTCAAAGGCAGAGTTCTCCCTTTATGTTCTGTTTTTCTTCTTTGCTGTCTGATTAAATGTTCTTTAGAAGAAATGTTCCTACCATTTCCATATTGTCCTTGAAAACACCCCTGCTCACACCACAGTCCCCAATAAATACTGTTTTGCTGCACAGTAGTTCCTTCTTATCTATGGGGAATACATTCCAAGACTTCCAGTGAATGCCTGAAACTGCAGAACTACCAAACCCCGTATACGCTATGTTTTCTTTTTTCTGTCTGATAAGCAGGTATCATAGTGTGGATTTGTTAGACAAAGGAATGTTTCATGTCCTGGGTAGAATAAAACAGGATAGTGTGAGAGTTCATCATGCTACTCAAAATGGCATGCAACTTAAAGCTTATGAATTGTTTATTTCTGGAATTTTACGTTTCATATTTTCAGACCATGGTTGACCTCAGATAACTGAATCTGCAGAAAGCAAAGCCATGGAAAAGTGGGCAGTCTTGTAGTTTTATAGTACCCTGCTCCTGCTTCCATCAAAGCACTTGTCATATTTTACTGATCTCTCTTTCCCTTTTCTAAGAAAAGTACCCAAAACTTATAAACAAGCAAAAGAGATTGCAATGTTTGCTTTCAGTGTTTTTGTTGAATACTGTCAGGCCCAGCCATGACTGAAATGGGCCAACGAACAGCTTTGGCTGTGGCTTCAGAGGGTGGAAGCCTCAAGCCTTGGCAGCTTCCACATGATGTTGAGACTGCAAGCGCACGGAAGTCAAGAATTAGGGTTTGGAAACCTCCACCTAGATTTCAGAAGATGTATGGAAATGCCTGGATACCCTCAGGGGTGAGGCCCTCATGAAGAACCTCTGCTAGGTCAGTGTGGAACGGAAATGTGGGGTCAGAACCCCCACACAGAGTCCCTACTGGGGCACTGGGTAGTGGAGCTGTGAGAAGAGGGCCACCATCCTGCAGACCCCAGAATGGTAGATCCACTAGCAGCTTGCACTGTGTGTCTGGAAAAGCTGCAGACACTCAATGCCAGCCCATGAGAGCAGCCAGGAGGGAGGCTGTGCCCTGCAAAGCCACAGAGGCAGAGCTGCCCAAGACCATGGGAACCCAACTTTTGCGTCAGTATGACCTGGATGTAAGACCTGGAGTCCAAAACGATCATTTTGGAACTCTAAAATTTGACTCCCCCACTAGATTTTGGACTTATGTCGGTCCTGTAACCCCTTACATGGCCCTTTGTTTTGGCCAATTTCTCCCATTTGGAACAACTGTATTTACCCAATACCTGTACTCCCATCATATCTAGGAAGTAACTGGCTTGCTTTAGATTTTACAGGCTCATAGGCAGAAGGGACTTACCTTGTCTCAGATGAGACTTTGGACTGTAGACTTTTGGGTTAATGCTAAAAATGAGTTAAGACTTTGGAGGAGGGTTGGGAAGGCATAATTGATTTTGAAATGTGAGGACATGAGATTTGGAGAAGTCAGTGGTGGAATGATATGGTTTGACTGTATCCCCACCCAAATCTCGAATTGTATTTCCCGGAATTCCCATGTGTTGTAGGAGGGACCCGGAGGAGGTAATTGAATCATGGGGGCTGGTCTTTCCTGTGCTATTCTTGTGATAATGAATAAATCTCTCCCAAGATCTGATGGGCTTATCAGGGGTTTCTGCTTTTGCTTCTTCCTCATTTTCTTTTTTTTTTTTTTTTTTT
>NW_016107341.1:4393082-4407596 GCF_001604975.1 Cebus imitator
CGGCTCCGGGGCGCCAACAAAGCAGCCGCGCGGGGCAAAGCAGCGGCGCTGGCCAGCGCTGGCCGGCACAGCCGCGCTGGTGACCGTGGAGCACCTCTGCCCGGGAATTTCCTAGTCTGTGGGCAATAAAAACACGGCGTCCACTCACCCTCTGCGCTTTCACTGGGAGCTGCAATCCTGAGCTGTTCCTAAACGGCCATCTTTTTTTTAAAAAAACATCTTCCTCATTTTCTCTTGCCACCACCACGTAAGAAGTGCCTTTCACATTCCACCATGATTCTGAGGCCTCCCCAGCCATGTGGAACTGTAAATCCAATTAAACCTCTTTTTGTTCCCAGTTTTAGGTAAGTCTTTATGAGCAGGATGAGAACAAATACAATAGTAGAAAATAGAACTTCTCTCCCACAAAGTGAGCCATAAAACTAAGAAACGTTGCTCTCTCCCATCTCCCTTCTCCCCTCAAGACCCTGTTGTGCCAAGCCCTTATTGGCTCCAATGAAGAAAGCACTGTATGCAAGAGGTCACAGAAGAAAGCCAGGGACTGCTAATAGGGTTTCTTGAGGACTTACGTACAGGGCAGTCCAGTGTGACTAATGTTTGCCAAAAGCATGTAGTTTATGCAGCATTTCCACTTAGCACCCCCTGCCTAGCAACTTCCATTTAACCCAAAACAAAAGGCCTCAATCCCCTGTATGCCCTGCACTCTGAGGGAGGGGCCAAGCGTTCAAATGTCCTTCATAGATAGGGAGTGAATCTCCACGTTGGCTGTTTCTGGATTTCTTAGCCCAGAACTCTGAACCAATACCTTTCTTAGACTATACAATCATTCTCAGGGTGTGCTTCCGTTATGGCTGTCAAACAGACCCTCATTTCAGAGGGGTGCTGCCCTATATCCAGGAGGAGGGAATGCTACACAGAGAGAAAACCTGGCTGGGTTTCCCTCCTCAGTCTATTATCATTAGGTCATACCATCATTGACCCATCACGTTTCTACCTGGATGGGCATTCTTCCTAGATCCTAAGCATAAAACAGGTCTTCTCTGAGCCTTTGGGTCTTTATTTCTAAAGGTTCCCATGTCACATAAACTTTGATTAAATAAATGTATGCTTTTCTCAGGTTAACTTGTCTTTTGCTATAAGAGTCTTGGCCATTTCCCTTAAGATGGGTTCAGGAAATGTATCACAGCTTTCTGCCCCTACACTAGTTTACTACTGATTTAGGTATGTTACAACTCTGTAAAGATAATAACCAGCCAGTAGATTCAAATGATTCTTTTTTTACAGCAATGTGGTTTTGTTGCCACAACTTTTGTAAGATATTAACTAGGCTTATAAATTAGCAAGCTCGTGGGCCTCAGTCACTGAACCTAGGGGAGTTTCTTCCCACTCTCCTAGGTTCAGTGACTGAGGCCCACAAATCAAACCATTAAAAGATGATTAATAAGAGAAAAACATATTTTAATTACCTACATATGTAATGAAGTCTCACAAATAAATGAGACTGATGCAGGCAGGCAGGTGATTGAGGCTTATAAACCATTTTAGGCTAAACAAAGGAAAAGGGGTCTGTGGCTTCTGCACAAGGGAGGAGTGTGATGGGAAGGTAAGAATGGGGAGAAATGTATGGTAAATAAGGGTTGTCTTATGCAGATAAGAGTTGTTCAGGTGATAAGAATTATCGCTGGTACGAAACACAATTACAAATGTAAATTTTCTTTATACGTGGAAATGATTTTCTTTACAAAAGGGAAAATTTATTCTCTATTTTTAGGTAGTTAGGTAAAGAGACTTTTTTCTCCATCTGCTGGTTCGCAATTGTCTTTAGCTCACAACAATCCATATGCCAAACAGGCTGTACCGGGGTGGCATGTTCTGATCGCCTTCGTTATTCAAGCGTTCCTTCTTCCAGCTACTCTGAATACTTCCATCTTTCTTTGAACCACTCTTACCATCTTACAGATTCTCTCACTATGGAGAGAATTAAATATGTGACATGTGTTCACTTCATGATCATACGACAGTTATATATTTGACTTTTTGATTTTTTTTTTTTTTTGAGACAGGGTCTTCCTCCATTGTCTACGCTGGAGTGCGGTGGTGCCATCATGGCTCCCTGACACCTCTGCCTCCCTGGCTTAAGCAATCCTCCCATCTCAGCCTCCTGAGTAGCTGGAACCACAGGTGTGCACCACCAAGCCTGGCTAATTTTTTGTATTTTTGGTGGAGACAGGGTCTCACCATGTTGTCCAGGCAAACTTTTTGAAAATTATACTTTGACACCACTGATCTCTTAAGGTCTGTGCCTTTCAGCTCTATGCTTACACGGAAATGTTTATTGAATGTTTGTACTGACTACTACAGAAAAAGAAACTGGATTTAGGATAAGAACTTGCTTAAATTCAAATGGCTGTTGCTGTAACAGTGAAACTGGATTGAAAACTTACATTTTTAAATTTCTAGTCGAAGGACATTGGTAATGGAACATGACAGCTTGAACACCATATATAGGACTGGATATTCAAATACTATGGTTACCACATGCTTGGAACAAGATACGCTGTTATCTGAAATAAAACTGAAAAATAGTATAACTGCTTTAGACTTTATTATAATATGCAATCACCTTTATGGATGTCAGAAGTTATGTATAACTGTAATGTAAAGTAGGTAGTTAACATAACAATATTACTCATTACATATTTATTGAACAGTTTTATTACTGTAGTACTTAGATATTAAAATTTCAATAAGAAAATGTAATAAATATGTTATTTTTAGAAAAAGAAACAGCAGGTCAAAACAGTGCCACATTTTTTAATGTTTATGAATCATAATATTTATATCACAGCTTCCAAATGTGCATTTGTAGAACAAAAGAGAACATTACACAATCTGGCATAAACTTACATTATTTTTCAGAAAATAAATCTAAAAATCTGGACAAAATAATATCTTCAATTTGGTTAAGTAAAGAGAGACAAAGAAATGCTTTTTTAAAAGAATCTTAGTGTTATTATGAAAGAGTTTCAGGAAAGTGATTTTTTTTTTTAAGACTGTTTAGAATTTCTTAAATAAACATACATGCCATTATAATCACAACATTTTATTGACATGCTACACTATGACAAAATAAGATATAAAGAATCACCTTTTTCCTCTCTAAATACATGTCTGATAAGGGCTCTTTTATTTTGGCTATAATTGATTCTTGGTGGATCCTTAATTTTAAAGTTATTAGTAAGACTAAACATTCTGGTTAGAGGTAATACTTTAGGTTCATATTCTTGAAGGACCTTGTGAACCTAGCCTAAATTTTAAAGGGGGCATGGTGAGATATGTCCAACCCCTTGTCTCTATCTTGGCCTGAATTCATTTTTTAAAAGATTTTGGGGAGGGCTTCCTCTGAGAGTCAAAAGACTTAGAGTTAAAAGACTTATAGTCACTTAAGTGTTCCAGACCAGACAGGAATGGAGGCAGGTAGGAACTCATTAACCTTTAAAACCATTTTAAGCAATGTAAGAGTCAAAAAATGAAAACTAAAAATAAGAATATACAATTGACCTAACTATAAATTCTGTGCATTGAGCTGATGTAATCTTGGCTTGTAGCAATTAGCTATACAAGACGGAAGCACTTTGTTTAGGCACCTGTGTGCATGTCCTTGATTTGGAGGATCTGGATTAATTGTTCTCCTCAAAACCCAGCCTTTGCAATCTCGCATGCCCACCTCTTCGGGGATATTCCCGGGGCCTGGAGGGATTGAATTATTTTAAATTCTGGAGGTAAAACAAAACATAAAAAATCAGCAATGTTTCAAACAAAAAGTTCATAAGCCTTGCCTAGTTTTGAAAATGACAGGGAAGGAAGCTGACAAGTAGCTAAACATTTAAGCTATTCAGTATCAAGGCATAGAATAAGCTATACTAATTCAGTTACAGGCAAAATTATTAAATGGATACAAGTTTGTCTCTGTGTCTCATGAAAGCACTTTACTTTGATTTTCCCCTTTGCCCAGGTTTAAAGACAAGGTTTCAGTTAACTTGAGTTTGGCGTTAGATGCTGGAAGGAATTGGTGCTTTCTCTAGATGAGCTATATGTACCCAGGGGTCAAAGCCCTGTAACTTAACAGCACATGAATTAGTTACCTAATAAGATTACCTGATAAGTTACTTAATTTGATTACCTGATAACGAACTTGTCAGAAGTCCGGAGGTGGTGATACTGGAGACCACGACCTGTCTAGAAGCTGAAAAATGAATTTTTAACCTTGTGGTGATTACTTTTTATCGCTTTGATAAATCCCAGCAACAACCCAGAGATTTAAACTAGGATTTGATTCTGAGGATGTTTGTCAAAGGTATTAAAAGGCCCAAAATATTTGATCAGTATGGAACCACAGGTCATTGTAAGCAATAGTTCCTTGTTTATCTAAAGTGATAACACCCTCTGCAGTCTGATTACCTCTCCTACGGAAAGCCCACTTAAATAACCTAAAGTTAAATTTGATGAAGAGAAAAAGAATAATTTGATCAGACACTGGAAAAGTGTGTTTAAGGTTATGAGTATAGCAAAATAACATGAAAACTTTTCCAGTTACGCTGAAAATTTTGAAACATCAAGGAAAACCAAGGGTCCCATGGATGCTATTTGAAGCTTTCTCCTGTCATGGGCAGATTGAGAAATAAAATACACACCCAGGAGAGCTTGCCTTTCAGAAGAGTCTGGATCTGTATTAGTACATTTCTTGAGTATCTCAACCAAACCACCCTGAAACAAGTGGAATTTTTATTTTTCCCCTGAGTTGTTTCTCTGCCTTTGTCTTCACCGACAGGCTGAACCGCACACTCTTTCCTCCTCTTTTTCTCCATCGCACCACAAGCAGACAGCGATACTTGCAAGTCATGACAAGTTAAATTAAAGAACATAGTCAACAAACTCCTTTATAAACTTTTCTGAATTCTCTGAAAACTGGCCAAATTTTTCATTGTATAAAGCCAAATCACACATAGAAAATGGTACACCCTAAGTGTTCCTTTATTTCCCTCAGCTACTGCCTGCCATGGACACATGTTTGATTTTAGGAGCTGATTGATTTTCCTTGTTGGGCTTATTTTCTTGAGAAGAGTAGGTATAGGCTGGGGATAGTCAGACAGGCTGGTACCTGATGACCTTGGGGTGAAATCCTTTATTAGAGAACTGACAGCTCCCCATCAGAATTGGGGGGCTGGGGAGGCTCTAGAGAGGGTATAGGCCTTCTAGGGGAAGCATCTAGGACGGGTTCCCTTAGGCATGGCTTTCTGGTGCCTGGAAGTAACATGAGCCAGGAAGAAGATGTAAAAGCCTGTACATAAGGGCCCTTCTGCCAATTTCCTTCTATAGAACAAATCTAATTGTAAAATAACAGTATAATGTTTGTCCCAGGCCTAGGACAGGTCTGTTTATTTTCTAATTGCTAACAGACCCAAACAGTGTTGCAATATAAAATGAGTTTCAAACTTGAATTTGCTCCAAGAGCCTAAAAGACACCCCACTGTGGGATGCTCATCATTGTTCCCATGGATTGCTACAGGACTCCAAAGTTTTTTTAAATCTAGTGAGAGTAAAAGCAACTGGCTCTTTGCAACTTTTTCTTTTTAGATTCTCATAGAAAATGACTAAAACATTAGAAAAATAAAATTATTGTATAGCCAATAAAAATGAAATGCAATAGCATTCTTTTTATTAATTCGAGAGATTTCGTCAACATTTTTATTTGTTTTCATTTGGAACTGGAAAACAGTTTTTAAAAAGCAAAAGACATGCAAGAGGTTTTTAAATGGAAGTAAATGGAGATATCCTACACTGAGTTATTTTATGCCTCAGCCACACCTTCCTTTAAAATTTTCATTGTATCTCTTAATCTCTTAATTTCAGGATCTCTTAATTTCTTAATTTCAGTCACGACACAGATCTACTACATGTGCAGTATTTACCTAGGCCCCCCTCTGTGTTACCCCCACGGGATTTCAGACCAAAGAAAACCAATGGAAATATGACGTTTATGCTGCCGGCTCTTCAGTGAGCAATAAATGATCCAAACCCATTTGGGCATGCTGACTTCCTATCAGACAAATGTACAGCAGTGTGGCCAGCTGAACAGGCACTGCTGCTTGGGAACCACTTCACTACTTGGCAGATTAAAAAACCATCATATGCTTACCAGATCGTTTTAAATAATTTTGGACCAGTCTCCCTTTTTCACTCTTTCATCCTTACAACTCTTTCTCCACACAGCACCCAGACTAGACTATTAAATTCTCATCATGACATCTCTCCTACTTAGAAACCTTAAGTGGCTTCTGAATGCTCTACAATAAAATCCAACTTTCTTATCACGGTTTACAATGTGTATGATCTGGCTCCTGCTTTCCCCTCAGATCTTATAAAACAATTCCTAATTCAAAAAACTTTGAGTCCCACTGTCTTCCTTTTGGTGCCTCAAACTAGCTTAATGCTTTTTGGTCTTCCCTCAAACTCTATATAATCTGCTTTTCATTCTTTTGGCATCTGGTCAGATGGTATCTTCTTCTAAAAGCTTTCTGTTCTCACTCTGTGTAAAGCATTTGTTCTACAAGATGCCTTCTATAGCATCACCCAGATAATTTATTTAATTCTGTTTATTTATTGTTTGACTTAGTTACTATCTCTCTACTCCCTACTGGATATAAACTTCTTGAGTTGAACTATCTTGACTATTTCACATATTAAGTATTCAATAAAAGTTAGCTTTTATCATTGCTATTTTAAGGCAAATTATTGATTGGACAGAATGTTCTGGTTCCTTTAATCATATTCTCTCAATCTTCATAACAAACTTATTAGATAGAGTGTTCTGATCCATATATCCACATGGTTATATAAATTCATGTGTCCATATCCATATATAATTATACCTATATCCACATATAATTTTTTTTGTTATAGGAGCTGAATTCTTTCCAGGATTATATTAACTAATAAGTAATGATGATATGAAGCCAGGATTAAAACCAAAAGCGTCTGTGGCCAAGGCTCATCAGCCTATTTTCACTTGTCTTTTGGAAAATTCTATATTAGTTATTCCTATGTCAATTTTTGATAGGAAATTAAAACAAAACTGTACTGATAGAATTTTGGTAACTAAGTAACTGTTAAAACTTGAATAAATTATGTTATATATAGATATATGTAATGTGTATGTGTACACATACACACACACACACACACACACACACACACACATACACACACACAGGTGCCGGGGTTCATCCCACAGACCCCAGCTGCACAACAGATGAATAAATGCACTCAGGCACAAATTTCCAGTGAAGGAATGGACTAAGGGGTCGTGAGCCACTCACAGAGGGAGATTGCAGCTACACGACACTGCCTAGCTCACCCTCTCCCCATTTATTCAGTATAGATTTAATAACAGAGGCTCTAAGTCAACACACTTGTAGAGAATGATTAAAGACTGGGTTCTGATGCCCAAAGCAAACACCATTAGCGGGTAATCTCCCTGGTCAATCTCCCCCCAAGAGGGCCATCTGGCTCAAAGGTTAGTTTTAGGACCACATAAGTAAACAAGTTAGCTAGTTTGTTTATATTTGCACCCTAATCTCTCAGGCTCCTGCAACAAGACTCTGGCTGCCTTCAGCCAAGAATTACAGAAAAATCCCTTAGGCCTTCCAAATGGGGTTTAGGCTATATTTTATAACTGTCTTAGCTGTTTTTCCCGTAATATTTTTGCCACCACCCTGAGTGAATTTCCACATGTAGATATGTGCAAAATACTAGTAAAAAAAATCCAACCCTTTAAGTAATTCATAGTATTTATTATAGAAATAAAAGTTGAAATCAAGGGAAATAAAAAATATTCAGCAATTTTCTTTTGTATGCATATCCTTTTCTTAGCTTTCTATTCAAGGGACTATTAGAGAGACATGAAGCTTTTTTTCAAATTGGAAAGGTGTTCAAGAATTATTTTTTGAGAGGCAAAATTTGCATCAGGATTGATTTATACAATTATCATATACATTAATGTCCTATAATAGAGATTATTAATATGTTTAAAGGATTAGGTTTTGATTATTGTTTTCATGGAGAATTTAGAACAATTAAATGTGAATAACAACAATATTTAGCTATAAAATGCTCTTGGATATTTTTATAGTACTTTCATTGACTTGTCAGTGTCTTGAACAATTGTCTATGACAGTGTTTCCTCACAAATCTGTGAGAGTTACAAAGAATATAATTTCAACAGAAATACGATACATTTGATAGATATGTATTGAACCCAAACTCATTTTCCAAAGTTCATGCTAGCGGTTTGTTTCATAAACAAAAGATCAAAAGAAAATTAGGTTTAGAATATAAGCAAGAAAAATCACAAAGAAGGTAACAAAATTTGAATGCCCATTACTTCAGCTACAGTCTCAATGAATATCTAAGTTCATTTGAATAAATAAAGAACATTCTAAGGGTCAAAAAACAAATATGTATGGCATGGCTCTTGAAACATTTTATGTATAAGCTTACTTTAGTACTTCAAAGATCATTTTGAATGATTTTTTAAAATAGCAACTTCTCTTAAAGTGATTTAATCAATTTCTACCTACATTATATTCCCATCACAGTGTTGTTTTATACCATTTTAAGGTACTCTCTGAACCATCAACTTCTAGCAATTCTCTAAACATTTACTTATCTGTATATTCTACTTCCATGTGACAGACATTGTCTTTCAACTTGGTTACTTTCTACCAGCATTTATCCTAATCTAAAGAAAATTATTACCAACAACCCTTGGACTTCTCCACATATTCTATTTAGTAGGTATTACCCAACTTCTCTGAACGTTGGTGACACACACATATACTATTAGACTAATCTCAGTCAAGAAGTGTTGGACTTTGAAATAAGGTAATGTTTCAAAAAAGCTTTGTGAAATATAGCATTTCAGGCAAATGTAAGGTGTTATAATCAACCTGATTTCACTAAACTTTATCCATTCCATTTATTGTGCAACTGGAATTACAAGCAAAGATATTAAATGATTGTTCTAGACTTTAATTTTCCCTCTGTTTCTTAGGAAATTATGCCTCACTTTGTCACCAGTGATTAGGGTGCAGAAGACCATATTTGAAACAAAGAGCCTACATTGGGGTCAAATGAATGTCTTTGAAGTTCTAGGAGCAGCAACATATCAAACAAAAAAATCTGGGTGTAACTTCATTCTGGTTCTATGAACTTATCTAAGTTAAATAAATTGTTAAAGTAAAAGTCAAGCCAAGAGAAAAAGAGGTGAATAGAGCTTGGTGTGCAGGAAAACCTACAAAAATCAGAGCTGGTTAAGACCACACATGGTGTTCTTGCTGGCTGTCCTGGGAGGAAGTTCTGAAGCATACATGTTGCCATTACTTTAAAGGGAAATGATTAATCAGGATACCTTAGTTTGGTACAATTATCCATTAAAATATGAAAATAAAGCCCTTGTTTGTAGTCAATACTCATCAGGTGAAAAGAAATGTGAAAATAACATTATGTCCCATACAAAAATTGTGATGCTTCACTTAGCAGTTATTTTTTATTCTAATAAATAACACATCAAATAAACATACAGAGAAAGAGACCCAGAGAGAGAGAGAGAGAGAGAGAGAGAGAGAGAGAGAAAGACTTCTGAGTTTGGTAACTATGAGTCAATCTCTAAGCCTACCCACTTGGCAAATGTGTTTTGAATTCTGTACAACCTGAAGACAAGTCCTGGACTTAGTGACAAACAAGGCTTCCCTGAGTGACATACTAAATTATATAAGGGAAATGTAGAGAGAGTAATATTACATAGCTACACATAATAATATAGAGAAGAGCAGTGATCTTTACTCCAATTTTAGGTAAAGATCTTACCAGGGACTTAACTATGTTTCAAATTGTGACCTTGAACATTTTGATATGACTACACTAAGTATAATAAGTTAATACAATAAGTGTATTATACACCTAAATGGACTGGTACTGACCTAAATGCTAGAAATATAATAGCAAATAAAACTTTGAAACAATAACTCTACTCAATCCTGAAATTGGTATTAAATTATCGAATGCTACCCTGTGTAGACTACCAAACTTATTTCACAACCAATAGGAAGATGGCAGGGACTTCTGAACAATTCCAAATGCATATATAAACTGAATGTTCAGCAACAATTTAAATAGTACAGTAATGAAAGACAGTGTGTTATTGTTGGGGAAAAGTAGGTTATAGAATTGTTAAATGCTTATTTACCACGAGGAACGCTGAATTTGTAACCATTCAATTTAGTCCTTGTTTTAAGCTACCCACACTTCACAAAGGCTTTTCTTCCTCAACAACTCATGGCCACTTAATTGCAGTTAAGTATTTAGAGTGCAATGATCCCCACTATTGCTTTTGTTGGACCCATTTATATACCATTACTACAGTGATTAATTGTCCTTTAAATCTTTTTTATTTAGTTAAGAAATGTTTGCCCAGCTTTTCAAATATTTTATAAGCTGTAACTAGAATGTGGACTCATACATTACTTAATTTTTCAAACTAAACTAGTGATTATTTCAATAGGCTGATTCAAATACTCCGATGTGCTTAAACTATTGTCATCTTACAGTTGGGAGCAGATAAAATAATGCCTAGGAAATGGCCTCTGAGCTTTTTCCACAGCCTTTGAGTTCTTCACATCTTTATATTAAAGATGACCCTGAAAAGATATGTGATAGGACTTCTGTCTTCTTGCAGAGATGGGCAAGATAATGATACGGGGCCGTTCTATACCTATACCTCTTCTCTAGCTGTATTAAATGATTATTCTAGACTTTAATTTTTGCCTTTAGACTTTAATTTCTTGGGAAATTTTGCTTCATAGCTAAAGAAGAGTCTGGAATCACTGAGTGTGGCAGAGAATGCATCATGTATTCTGGCGTAGATATTTAATTGCATATGAAAACTACAGATCTGTGATTCAACCAGTAAGTGAAATCACAGATCAATCTGATATTTACCTGGAAAGCCCTAAAACTGTTTTATTAAAGATAGCTAATGATATTTTACCAGGTTCTCCTCCCTAAGGATTTGTGGAAGTCACTAAGAAAATGAAATATGTTTCAAAATGCATTCTGGCTGTCATTTGCCAGATCAGCCAGCCAACTTTCTGCAGTCACTTGATCGCTCTGCGGCAGAATCTCCTGTCATCCAGGACCTGCTTTGTCAAGCTACAGCTGCCTCTCCTATCACTTTTCCACAATTCTCATGTAATGTTACTCATGACTGCCTACAATCCTATTCTATATTTTTCTAGTTTTTCATTCTTGAATATATAGCTTTTCATATTCTCTTTCTTTCCTCTACCTTTAAGTGATAATCTTGCCTCACATTTCATCGATGGGAACACCCTCATTTCTCTCATGAATCTGTAAACATCTTCCTATTATGACAGAGTACATGTTATTTCATTCAAAGACCAATTGCTCCATAAGTGTTCAGGAGCTCATTTCTTTTTCACTGTAAATAACTTCCTTTTTTTCTTTCAGCCTGACTGCTACTTCTCTGAAAGTAGTCTCTCTTTTTTAGTATGACTGCTTTTAGGATTTTCTATTTGTCTTTTCCCCTACAGTTTAATTGTGATGTCTAGGTGTAGAATTTCTTATTAATCTGGATTAGCATTTTTGTTTTTGTTTTTTCAGCTGCTTGAATTCGTGAATTATAGCTTTTCATCAGTTCGAGAAAACTCTCAGCAACTATCACTTTGAATATTGCCCCATTCCAGTCTATCCTCTCTCCTTCCGGGATCCTGATTGAATTTATGTTATGCTTTTTCATTATATCCTCTATTTCACTTTTCTGTTCCTCAGTATATATACTGAATTAAAATTGTCATTTATTAACCTTATAAGGTTTTTGTTCCTTGTAACTTTTTCGGTTCCTTCTTAATAATTCTATGTCACTTTATTTTATTGTTTCCAGCAGATATCTTAAACCTGTGTATTGCTTCTTTAAATATAGTTGACACGATCATTTTATAGCTCGAATCTGATTATTCTAATTTCTTCACATGAAGAGCTCTTTCTGCGGCTGGTGCTCTTATGGTGCTTGCTCAGATCTCAGACGTTTCTCACTTCTAAGATCTACCTGCATTGGGGTCCATTCTTCTGGTTTTGTACTTTAAAAAAATTTTAAAGAAATCATTTGAAGCCTATAATATTGTGAATAAGATACTTCCCTCATTTGCTTCTGCCATGTATGTGAGGTCATGATCAGTTTAGGACTACCTCCCACTAAGGTCACTCATTTTCTGGGCCAGAGAAATTTTTTAACCAGACTGTAACTGTGTGTTATCTGTTTTATGCCTGGTTTGTTGTAATTTTTAAGGTACCATATTTATAAGAATTTCTTCTCTTGAGTCTGCACAATCAATTATGATTGTCCTGAGTCACTTGTGATTTATTTAGGTACAACTTTAAGTGATCTCTATTGTAATACTTTAAAACTTGAACAATGAATACACTAATACCCTAAATCCTACTGACAATGCATATCCTGGTAAATGTGGTTCATTTTTTAAATCCATTTATAAAATCTAAATAGCCATCTGTCTGCATTTTCATTTATTTTTAAGAATAGAAGATGATAGGCATATCGCAAAAGCACTGGAACTGGATATATTGCCTACTGTCTGAGGCAAATACCTCCCGGCACTTGTCGTGATCCTACTTTCAATTATAAGCTTAACAATCAGAAAGAAAAGTTTAGTATTGATACTAAAAGACATTGTTCTTTTAAATAATTAATATCCTTGATACAATTTAACAACGAGTGAAAAGTAACAACGTGTTTTATCAAGCTTGGAACGTTAGGGGATGCCTTGTAAAATTGCCTCCTAGAGAGTGGACAGACAGGAAAAAGGAAATGTCTTTAGAAGGATGGGAACTAATCAGTGAGTATCTCTGCTCCATGAGGACGCACCAGGAAGCATTGTTAAATCTGTCTATTCCCATTAGAGTCCTAATCCCAATGTATTTCTTTAAAGAAGGTGAAGATTTCAAAACAAGATTTGACTAGAACTAGGATACTCACTATTAAATTTAGCCTTTTCACAGTCTGGGCAGTAATACAAATACAGAAGAATGTCACAAGGTCTTATTTGAAATGCAGACCGGGTGTGGTGGCTCACGCCTATAATCCCAGCACTTCGGGAAGCCGAGGAAGGTGGATCGCAAGGTCAAGAGATTGAGACCATGCTGGTCAACATGGTGAAACTCCGCCTCTACTAAAAATACGAAAATTAGCTGGGCATGGTGGCACGTGCCTGTAGTCCCAGCTATTCGGGAGGCTGAGGCAGGAGAATTGCTTGAACCCAGGAGGCAGAGGTTGCGGTGAGCCGAGATTGTGCCATTGCACTCCAGCCTGGGTAACAAGGGTGAAACTCCATCAAAAAAAAAAAAAAAAAAAAAGAAATGCATATTTTTGGGCTCTTCCCCAGATCTACTGATTCAGAATGTGACCTTTAACAAGGATTCCCAGTTGAATGATGCCCAAAATAAAGTTTTAGAAGCACTTGCCTAAGGGAATTCTGTATTACCCTGTGAAGCTTATAATATAGATATTATATTAATAAATGTTATCTTGGTTTAAATGGCATAAAACATTTCAATTTGCTTAACCCTACTGGAAATTTTACTAACTGTTAAAAAGTACGAATAGAGAGATAAGGTATACAAATGCTTACAAAATGTATACCAAGGAAATTGTTATTGGTGGGTCCCTTAACCTCATAAAATAAAAAGATGTTCACAAGGCAGGCATGTGTACAAAAGAAAAGAGATGGAGAAATGATAAATAACTATAAATGGAGTCCTGTCTTGGAGAGTGTATTGTACTTTTTAAAAGTTATGTAAGAATCATTTGATCTGCTAATTATGCTTCCTACTTTTTTAAAGTTACGTAAAAATCATTTGATCTGCTAATTCTGCTTCCTAGAAATTTTTTGTAAGAAAAATACCCAAAGGAAGAAACATGTTATATTCATGAAATTAGACATCACAGCATTTTTTATAATCTCAAACAATTAAAGACAAATAATCTAAGTAAAGAAGCAATAAATTGTAAGATGTCAGTAATATGGAACACAGAATTAGAAATGTAGAAACAGGAAATATTTGTCATATAATATCAAGAAAAATAATCAGACTACGAATCTTGTTCTTATTGGTTTTTTTTTTTTTTTTTTTGAATTAGGAGTCCTTTTTTTTAGCTGGTGACTGAAAGGTGGCTAATGCACAAAATTCTCTTGGCCCCTAAGAAAAAGATAGGTGATCTTAATATAAGCTAGCTTTATTTTTTATTTTTTTAATATTTCCCCCCCCCTTTATTTCATTGCATTTTAGGTTTTGGGGTACATGTGAAGAACATGCAAAATTGTTGCATAGGTACACACGTGGCAGTGTGATTTGCTGCCTTCC
>NW_016107341.1:4411291-4437664 GCF_001604975.1 Cebus imitator
AGCTCCTCTGCCTGGGAATTTCCTAGTCTGTGGGCAATAAAAATGCGGCGTCCACTCACCCTCTGCGCTTTCACTGGGAGCTGCAATCCTGAGCTGCTCCTAAATGGCCATCTTGGATCCTCCTCCGTTCTTATTGTACTATATAAAATATATTTATATGAATGGAGATTAGAAGGGCATTTAGAAAAAATGCAGTATGACTTGTTAGTCTCATGAAATGCTGGTATAATAATTCCCACTTGTAATAATAAAATTTGCAAGATAGAGGGCTAACTCCTGGAAAAGCAAAGACTTCTGAAAATTCACTCTTGCGTAAAAGCAATGACAACACTGGCAAACACTGGCAAAACAAAATTTTGACAGAATTCTGGAAATTACCTGCAGTCATGTAACAATCTGAGGAGCATTTACTCAAGAAAAACAATTGAATCTTAGCATGAACAGTGAGGTTAATGGCATTTAATGAGTCTTTTATGTGCCCCATTCCCCTGCTCTGCAGTAGCCTTTAAAACCAAAAGTCTTACAACTACAATAGCTGTGAAAACCAGCTGCCTAGCAAGCCCTAGGAGAGGCCAACTGGTTTGAAGTGTCCCCAAGTCCCAGCCTCAAAAGCC
This sequence comes from Cebus imitator, assembly GCF_001604975.1. Lineage (NCBI taxonomy): Eukaryota > Metazoa > Chordata > Mammalia > Primates > Cebidae > Cebus > Cebus imitator. The sequence goes on from NW_016107341.1 coordinate 4,411,906, forward strand.
TGTCACTCTTTGGCCAAGAAAAAGCTCCATCCTCAGGGCTTTTCTTTGGCCTGAATCAGAGATCCCTCTGCATGAACAGCAGTCTTTTCAGGACAGTAGTACAAAATACCAAGTGATAATTGTTTGGAAAAACAGGAATTGAAGGTCCCTAGAGGGCTATGAAAAGCTCAGACGTTCCTGGAAATTTAGAAGTCCACATGCACACTCAGTGCTGTGCCTATGACCAGGAAAGAGAGAAGATAGCCCAAATCTCTTGCCTCTTGTTGACCTTGAGGTTCTGTGTAAGTTGGAAGCAAAGACTGAGAAGGAGTTGTAAATTGCCTTCAGGAACATTGAAAATATACTGTTACTGGAAAGGGGTCCCCATCCTGACCCCAAGAGTGGATTCTCGGATCTTGCACAAAAAAGAATTCAGGGCAAGTCCATAAAGTGAAAGCAAGTTTATTAAGAAAGTAAAGGAATAAAAGAATGGCTACTCCATAGGCAGAGCAGCAGCCTGAGCTGCTGGTTATTTCTTGATTCTATGCTAAACAAGGGGTGAATTATTCATGAGTTTTCCCAGAAGGGGGTAGGCAATTCCCAAACTGGGTGCTCTTCCCTGCTTTATACCATATAGGGTAACTTCCTAACATTACCATGGCATCTGGTGGGAGTGTCTTTTAGCATGCTACTGCATTATAACTAGTGTCTAATGAGCAGCAAGGATGACCAGAGGTCACTGTCATCACCATCTTGGTTTTGGTGACTTTTAGCCAGCTTCTTTACTGTAAACTGTTTTATCAGCAAGGTCTTTATGACCTATATGTTGTGCCAACCTCCTATCTCATCCTGTGACTAAGAATCCCTAACCTACTAGGAACGCAGCCTATCGGGTCTCAGCCTTAGTTTTCCCAACTCCTATTCGAGATGGAGTTAATCTGGTTAAAACGCCTCTGACACACACACACACACACACACACACACACACGCAGCCAGCCCTTGGTAAGAACTAAGAGACTTATTTATTTAAAACATTCCAGAGAATCTCTGTTCAACCACTGCCTGACCACAAAGCTAACAGAGCAGAGACTTCAGTGATCACACATAATAAAGAATACAGACTTTAAAGAATTAGTTCATTAATTCACCACAATGGGGAACAGGACTGGAGAAAGATCTAATTCTACAGGTGGCATATTATTTAACTGTCTAGTTTTTAACAGGGTAATTAAAAGACATGCAAAGAACCAGGAAAGTATGGCCTACAAACCAGGAAAAATAAGCCAATATGTATTGTCTCTGAGGAAGCCCTAGACACTGGACTTTCTAGATAACGTTAAACCATTTGTTTGTAAATATGTTCACAGAATACAGGATGGGTCATATAAATGCATTTTAATATTCTTTCTATTAGAGAAAAGCACAAGTTATTAACAAAGCATTGACATTTTAGGAGATTTTTAACTTAATATTTAATAGACATATTAAATAAAAAAGAATACTAGAAAACAATATTCTTATTTCAGATAATTACAGGAAACTGGGTGACAGACTTGAGGCCAGGAGTTTGAGGCTGCAGACCCCATCTTTTAAGAAAACAAATACCTTTCTGGTGTTGCTATAAATACATCTCCATAATGAGTAGAGTTTTCACCTATAAGTGCTACTTTGTATTTTGAAAAAGAGATTAGGAAAGACCAGGTAAGTAACAATGCTAGAGAATGATTAATTTCTAGACAAACAATTCATGAAGGTAGGGACATTGCTATTCACTACTGGATCTTGATTACCTTGCCCAGAAACTGGAGTATGTGACAATCTTTGTTATAAATGAGTACACATGCATTAATAAATGAATGATATATCACATTGTCATAATCATATATATTCTATAAAAAAACCTGAGATCAAATTGGAGTTATTCAGCAACAACAAACTATAAATATTAAAACATGGATTGGGATGTCATGTAAAGCAGACCACTCGTTACTGGTAGTGGCCAAGCAGAATACAGATGGCCATTTGTCAAGTGATGCTTTAGAAAAGATTCATGTTATGAGAAAGATTCCTACCTTTCATTCCAAGATGATGAAAGAAACCTGGATTCACCAATCACCTCAAATAACAGAAGGTTATTTTCCCTAATTTACAAAGTCTCAATCATTTTTATGCAAATAAGAAGGTACATTTTACCCAGATATTAATACAGGATGATATTTCCAACACTATTACAAGACAGTTTGAAAAAAGTTAGAAATATAATGGGAGTATATAATTAATGGCAACGTTAAATTGGAGATGAGAAAATAAATTTGTATAGTTTTTCTTTAAATTACCTATGGATAGAACCCCCAATAAGTGCTAAAATTTTAAAAAGAATGACAATATTACATGTTGATGAGGTTGTAGAACAATACAAACACACATTATCAGTGGGAGAGTTAAATGGCACGATTTCTTTAAAAAATGATCTGGCTTTTGTTTTGTATAAAATTAATTTATATAAGCCTTATACCCCAAGAATGAAAACTTATATTTATAAAAAGGGTTTTTTTTTTCTTTTGCATATGGGGTCTCAGTCTGTTGTCTAGGTTGGAGTGCAGTAGTGTGATCATAGCTCACTGCGGCCTGGAGCTCCTGGCTTCAAGCAATCTTCTCATCTTAACCTCCTGGGTAGCTGGAATTTCTATTGCAAGCCATCACGCCAGTCCTACAAAAAGCTTTGTACAGGAATGTTCATGGAATTTTTTTCATCATAGCAAAAAACTGGACACAGCCCAAGTGTCCATTATTAGAATGAATAAACAAATTTTGCTACATCCACAATTGAATATTACACAGCAATAAATGATTAATGTACAGCATGAATGAACCTCAAAAACATTATACTCAGATTCACACAAAAGCCACAAATAATTCTATGTGTATAAAGAATACACGAATGATTCCTTTTATGTGAAGTTCTAGAACAGGCAAAACTAAGTTATAGCAGAAAAAAAATCACAATGTTCTTTAACTCACAAAGGATGGGGTGGAGATTGATTAGAAAGAGGCATCAGAGAACTTTCTAGGTTGACGTTACTCTTAAGATTGTATATTTCATTGTATGTAAATTATGTTAGAGAAGGCACTGACTAAGTCTACTTTTGCTGCACACCAGCATAACCTTGGAGCTGGGCATTCTGGGTGCTAACTTATAACTATGCAACTAGTAGTCATAAGAAGGAAAGAATGAATAAATGAATTTAGAACAGTCAATACAAACTTTGTATCTCAGTTTTGACACCCAGTAACTGATCGCTTTAGATAACTATCTTCCTTTCTTGAACTATATCAGTTTTATAAAACAATGTGTATACAGAATCATAGAGATAGAATTGATTTCACATAGCTTTTAGCTGTTGAAGGTAAGATAGTATTTAATTGAATATTTCCTCTTGCACATTTGAAGTTTTGTTAAAGTATATTTCATGCAGTGAATAATTACAAAAATGGAGATTTTCGTTTTGGAAAAGCATAACATTCCAGTGAAATTGCCTTTCTCCTCCATCATCCTGAAAAATGGAAGAACCATCATCATCAGCTTTGTGATTACAACCTCACAATGTGTGATGACTCTCAACACTTTTTCTCTTCTCTCACAATCTGACCTCACTTCCAAACATTCTCCTTTTAAGAACTCCAGCAATCCAAAGATGCATCCTGCTTCTGATATCTTGCCCTAAGGACTCCAGAGCCAATGCATAAGCAATACAATTTGCCCTCACTTCCCCTAATAAGCTGCTGTTTAGAAATTGTCAGTGCAGCGTTCTTCCTTGAGGCATTCCTCGTGGCACACACTGTTATCAGAAAAGGGGTCCCAATCCAGACCACAAGAGAGGGTTCTTGGATTTCACACAAGAATGAATTTGAGGCGAATCTGCCAGAAGTGTCCAAACCAGAACAATTTCATCTTGAATAGGGAATGAGCAAGATGAGGCTGAGACCTACTGGGCTGCATTCCCAGGAGGTTACGCATTGTAAGTCACAGCATGAGCGAGACAGGAGGTTGGCACAAGGTACAAGTCGGAAAGACCTCACTGGTAAAAGGATTGGTAAAGAAGCTGGCAAAACCCCACCAAAACCAAGAGGGTGACAAAAGTGACCTCTGGTCGTCCTCACTGCTCATTATATGTTCATTATAATGGATTACCCTGCTAAAAGACACTCCCATCAGCACCATGACAGTTTACAAACGCCATGGCATAATTTCAGGAAATTACCCTCAATGGTCTAAAAAAGGGGGAACCCTCAGTTCCAGGAATTGCCAACCCCTTTCCTGGAAAACTCATGAATAATCCACCCCTTGTTTACCATACAATCAAGAAAAAAACATAAATATAGCCCAAGGGCAGCCCATGCTGCTGCTCTGCCTACGAAGTAGCAATTCTTGTATTCCTTTACTTTCTTAATCTTCTCTCTTTATGGATTTGCCCCAAATTCCTTCTTGTAAGAAGTCCAACAACCATCTCTTGGGGTCTAGACTGAGACCTCTTTCCAGTAACAAAAGTGAAAGCAAGTTTTTTAGGAAAGTAAAAGAATGAGGAACGGCTACTCCATATGCAGAGCAGCAACCTGAGCTGCTGGTTGACCATTTTTATGGTTATTTCTTGGTTATAGGCAATAAGGTGTGAATAATTCTTGAGTTTTCTAGGAAAGGGGTGGGCAATTCCTGGGGAACTGAAAGTTCCTCCCATTTTTAGACCATATAGGGTAACTTCCATGAAGTTGCCGTGGCATTTGTAAACTGTCATGGCACTGGCGAAAGTGTCTTTTAGCACGCCAATGCATTATAATGAGTGTATAATGAACAGTGAGGACAGCCGGAGGCCACTTTTGTCGCCATCTTGGTGGGTTTTGGCTGGCTTCTTTACCGCAAACTGTTTATCAGCAAGGTCTTTGTTACCTGTACCTTGTGTGGACCTCCTATCTCTTCTTGTGACTAAGAATGCCTTAACCTTCTGGGAATGCAGCCCGGTAAGTCTCAGCCTTACCTTACCCAACTGCTATTCAAGATGGAGTCACTCTGGTTCAAATGCCTCTGACAATACTGTCATTAAAACTCAGTTTGTTTATATAGTAACACATTATCTTATTGTAAAGGCCTTTCCACACGTTTTATTGTGATGAAACTGGGAGAAACTTCCTTAAGAAAAGGAAACATTAGAAGAAACTCATCATGTAAATAAATGATCCTTCCAAAATGTATATTTTGGAGTAGAGCCTAGTAGGGGATTCTTAGTAAAATAACATCTAAATTATGTTAGACGTGAAATAGGAATCTCATAGTTCATGTGTGCCAATTGAGGGTGTGGTAACCTGCTTTTTGCCAGCTAAAACTAACTCTTTCTCAGACTAAAAGCTGTTCAGGCTTTATATTAGCTTCTTGAGCCAGACAGACTCCATTTTATCTTCTTCATTTTAGTTATTTTCCCACCATTAAGTATGTAACTATAGTATGTAGCTGGGGCAGGCTGACACTGGGCACCCCCAGGAATGCATTTGTTGATATGAGGCTGAGTTAAGTGGTACCAGCAGAGCCTGGGAATACAGGTGCTGTCGAGCGCCTAGAGCCCCCATTATCTGTAAGTTGATGTCTTTCACGATAACTTTACCCCTCGTACCTGGCACTGTTTTATTTCTCATGTGCCAGTTTATCTTTTAACTTTTTTGCTTACTCTGCTTTTGTGAAAAATTTGCTTCAGCTAGGTTCCCCTTCCCCTTCAAAGCTGGAGTATAAAAGACCACCTAAATTTTTCTTAGGGGCCGAGAGAATTTGGGGCATTAGCCACCTCTCGGTCGCTGGCATGATAAAGGACTCATAATTCAATCTCAGAGTGTGGCACATTCCTTGACTCGCTCGGGAACAACAAGCTCCTCATCTGGAAAATAATGCTATAAGTCTAAGATATGTCTACATTTTAAATACTTGAACAACAGAAGTAATAGTAACCTGAAAGTGTGTGAAACCAGAGTCATTCATCTCTTTTTCCAGGTATCTCAACAGCATTCATCTTACTTCTCAATGACAGAAACTTAGCTCACTCCAACTTAGACGGAGAATTTTTTAAATCACAGGATAGAACCTGGGACTTACTGATTTTAGTGAGAGGGTTAAATGGTACTTAAAGAATCCTGTGACTTGAAAGCCAAACACACTGTATCTTTAAGGAAGGTGAGACTCTCACCTGTGAGACCCTGACAAGTTTAGAAGAGTGATTCTCAGTTTAAGGTGCATATGATCCACCTGGAGATCTTGTTAAAGAGCAGATTGTCATCTGCAAGGTCTGGAGTATCACCTGAGATTTCATATTTCAAACCAGCTCCCAGATAAAGCTAACTTTGGTCCTTGGTCCACACTTTTCCTAGTGACAGCTCAGAGGAATGTCTGCAAGAGACACACCCTAAAGACCACAATGTTCAGCAGCAACAAGTAAGTGACGCCAGAAATCATAACCATTGACTAAATGACTTGGCTCTATCAGGATTTACGTTGGAGATCCTTTTGTAAAGATCTTCACAAATTTTCCACAGTGAGACCAAGATTTCTAGTACTAGCAAGTATCAAGGAGGCACGTTTAAGGTTTTTTCCCCATATGTATATTAAAATGTGAATTGTTTTTATCCTTTAGTGCTCAAAGCAGTTTTTATGTAAAAATATGATCCTAGTTAGAAATTTAAATTTGGCAAAGAAACAGAAGTTCCTGTATATTAAGTCGAGACTTTGTGAGTCTTTTCAATTTAGCTTTGTCAGTCTTTTCCTGTGTGCTCCCCTAATCTCCGTAGAGGTTCCAGGCTAAAGTTTTGACTAACAAAGTGCTTAACAGATTGATTAAGCAGTGAAAGACATCTTGTTCCCCTGAAGCAGAATGTAAATTCATACCTAGTGGAAATCATGGCTTTCAATCTCGAAGTACCTTGTGAATTCATAAATCAACATCTCCGGCATGTCAATATTTAAACCAATTGTGGGAGTGTTTCTCATAATGACCAACCTATAACGAAGAAATAAGTTATTTGGTTTATCTTAATAACTAAGAAACATAGGCATTTCATTTTTAATGTTTAACATAGAATTTTTAATGTTTAAAACTTGGTTTTGTTTTCATCTTTCTGATATATTTTATAAAAAGCTCTTCAAATATTAATGCATCCATTTAACTATAATTTTCAATGGAGGTTCTTCAGAAAGTATGATTGAAATTAAACCTAACAATAATAAGGAAAAATACACGCAAGAGTTCAGTTTACCCCAGACCCAAAGCTAAAGCATACATTATTCCTGAACAAAGCAAGAATTACCTTTTTAATTCAGCTTCTATTTCCCTATGCTGGAGGAGAGGGTTCGCATTGTCATTTACTTTATCATCTTTTCCTGAGTCACAAATGACAATCTTTCCCCCCAAATTTGCATTTCACAACCAGCATTCTTGTAGAGCTCTTAGACTGGTCAGCATTGGCCTTATTTCAGGGAAAAATCTGCTAGAAACCATGTAAAAAAGGACTCATCTTTATAAATAGTTTTTTTTAATGTTTTTGAGACAGGGTCTCACTCTGTCACCCAGGCTAGAGTGCCGTGGTGTGATTAAGACTCACTGTAGCCTCAACCTCTAGGGTCCAGCTATCCTCGCATCTCAGCCTCTAGAGTAGCTGGGGGTATAGGCGTGTACCATCATACCTGGCTAGTTTTTCAGTTTTTTGTAGAGAGGGGGTCTCATTATGTTGCCAGGCTCATGTTGTTGCCCAGGCTGGTCTCAACCCCTGGGCTCAAGCCTTGGTTTCCCAAAGTGCTGAGATTACAAGCATAAGCCACTGTACTCAGCTTAAATATTTTTTAAAATTACTATTTGTTTTTCAGTTAACAGTTCTGGATGATGTGTAGTGAGACTAAACATTTGATCTTATGGTTTTAACTCATTCCCTCTATAGACTTGGGTATCTTGAATCTTTCCATTTTGCTGTGACAATGTGACTGTTTTTGTAACTACACTTTGAAAGCATATCTGATAATGTTTATATAATATGTCATTACATGGATGTTTTGTATTTAGATTAGATAGTTATAATCATCTTTCTATTTTTCTGCTTGCTAGCAAGAAATTTTTTCTGCTTGACCCTATGATTTCTTCAAAGAGACATTTATATGTTTTGTTTTTCTTTACTTCCTACTATATTACCAGGTCAGTTCTTACCTTAACAACATTATTTCGTTTGCCCAAGCACTGTAATTTTCTGTTTTTAGCACTTTGTTTTAGAGTTACTGTGTCTTTTAAAGCAATCTAAAGATTTCCTTCTTATTCTATTCACGTATTTTAAAGGGTTAGTTAACTTTATTATCATGCCCTTTTTTGTTTCAAGGACAAACTATATCTGATGTATTTCAAAAGATGTATGGAACTTTGCATTTTTATTCTAATTATGCTTTTTAATGATGCTTAACGTTGTCACACACACAGTGAGACCATAAAGCGCTATACACTGAGGATGCTGCTGTTAATGACTGCTTCAAAAGAGCATAGTTTAGGGAATGTGCAATATTGCAGACAGGAATTATTTTTTTCCTATCTCTAAAGGGATTTTCAATGCAGCAGTACTCAGTGGAACTGCATCTATGATTTTCCTGAGTTTACCTCAAAGACATTTTCTGTTTTATCCATTTTTTATTTGCCAGGCAGCCTTCAAGCAACAAATTTACATGAGAAAACCATAGTGTACTGACTTTTAATTAAAACTTCATACTCAAAATGCATTGGGATTTAATTTAAATATTTAATTGACACAATTTTTAAATGAAAATTAGAAAGAATATGAGACTAAGTTATGACATGGCTAAGAGATACTCTGATTTAAACAGGACAAGTACACCGATGGTTCGCTAATGGGTTTTCCTGACCTACAGATCACTCAGTGTTTCTTGCTAATGAATAGTATTAATAGAATGAATACCTTGTTATGTATTTTGCGGTACCTAAGACTAAAGTCAACCAATATTGAAATCATTATCCCTTCATTCTCCTGTATTTTCTATTGTGATGAATGACAATGACATCTACCTAGTTGCCCAAACTTTAAGTTTTGCTTATTCCTACTCCCTCTCTCCTTGTCTAGGAATAATCTAGTATCTTTCATAAAGATGGCTTGGCATGAAGCTCTGCTTACACAGGTGCAGCACTAACCTGCTGAGTTAACCAAAATTTCCTTTTCCACAGCTTAACAAAAAAATTTAGAAAAATAGAAAAGTGATGGAGTAAAATTAATTCCAGAACACACAATAGTGGACATTGTAGGGTCAGAAATAGTAGAGATTGATACCTTTCCTCTCCATCATGAGGGGCATGGCCAACACTCATAACAAAATGAGAGCTGCAGGAGGTAGACAGATGCCTAGCCAGACAGGGGCAGGTCCCCCACGAAACCCCACCTTCAAGCCAAAAACAACCTGAAACCCACAACCTGGAGTGAGAACTTCTATTCCTGTTTGCCTTCTCTTTCCCAGTTGGTTCTTTCTGAATGATGCGTTTAAACTAGCCAAATGCTAACTTTTCCAATGCTACCTACATCCCACCCCTCCCCATCCTGCACTTGCAAAAACCCTAGCCTCATCCACACTGGGGGAGAAACCACCTGTCTTTGGGTGGGGAACCACCCATTTCCCCTCTCTGCTGAGAGCTATTCCGTCACTCAATAAAATTCTTCTTCACCCTCCTCACCCTTCAATTGTCAGCATATCCTCATTCTTCTTGGACGTAAGAACTCGGGACCCACCAAACACATGTATGAGCTATAACACAGGTGGGCTGGGGCATGCCTGGCCCAGCTATGGGCTGAGCCAGTGTGCAAGCCAGATGCAGCCTGGGTGGGCTGAGTGGGCGGGCCACCTCCTGCAGCAGGTAGCATGGCCAAGCAAGCCCAGGCAGGGGCGTCACCAGCCGGAGGATCCCAGCTGGCAAAGTGACTGAGAAAAATCTTGAGTCAAAAAGACAGATTAACAAGACAAAAAAGCACACCAATTTATTTACTCAAAATTTTGTGTGACACTGAAGCCTTCAGAAAGGAAGGCTCAAAGACAAAGGGAAAACTGTCTATTTTTACGCTTAGGTTTGGTGAAGCACGGAGAGCTGTGTAGCAATGTGACTGGGCCAAAGGTGAAGACCTAAAGATAATAGACTGAGTGGGAAACTCAGCAAAGCCTGTCTAGATTCCTCTTGGGTTCTCTGTTGTATCATTTCTTCCTTCTTGGTATAGGGCAGGGCCCATCTAGAATGAGGGTCTTATGAGCTACTGGTAAAGAGAGGTAGGTCAGATACTTTCTTTATAGTCAGCTCCTAGAGAAAAAGAGGGGGGAATTTTAGAGCAATATTTCTAGGTTTTATGGCTTTCTATGGGGCAAAGGGGTCCTAGCTTCTATGACCCACTTTGGGGAAGAGGAATTCTGGTTTTCATGATTCACTTTAAGAGAGAATAAGGGGTGTGAGATAGGAGGGCAGGATAGGGACAGAGAGACCTTGGTTCTGAGACTGATACTTAAGCCTTCCAATGTTCTCTAGTTCTAAGTACTCAGTATGCAAAAGCACTATACTTTGATATATCATTTTTCTGAACCACAACAAGATCAATGAACATTTTCTGTAGAGGGAGAAATAAGATTATGTGAGAGCCAGAGTGGCATTGAATTTAGAATGGTGTTGCAGTACCCTCTGCAGTATGGTTTTAGCAATTCTTGTCTCTTCACTGAACATTGTGTGTGAGACTTTTTCTGGGACTCAGTGAGACCTGGCTGCATAATATAATTCCTGTTTTCTCATGCAGTTTTCTTATCTAGTTTAGGAAACCTGAGCTCGTCTCTCCAAGTAACAATCAAAAGAGCCCATCCAATGCACAAATAAATCTAAACTATAAATATTAAAGGGATATTATGTAGGCATTAAAAGGACATTGAGTCCTGGCTGTGTACTAACCAGCTGTGTGACCTTGGGCAGACTACTTAACCTCTCTGTATTTCAGTTTTCTTATGTATAAAATGATGCTAATGAGGAAGAAAATCCAATCCAATTAAAAACTAGGCAAAAGACTTAAATAGACATTTCTCAATAGGAGACATACAAATGGCAAACAGACATATAAAAAGGTGCTCAACATCATAACTCATCAGAAAAATTCAAATCAAAAGTACAATGAGATATCATCTCACCCCAGTTAAAACAGATTATATCCAAAAGACAGGCAATAACAAATGCTGGCAAGGATGTAGAGAAAAGGAAACCCTTGGATGCTGTTGGTGGGAATCCAATTTAGTACAACCACTATGGAGAACAGTTTGGAATGTCTTCAAACAACTTAAAATTGAGCTACCATATGATCTGGCAATCCCACTGCTGGGCATATATCCAAAAGAAAGGAAATCAGCATATCAAAGAGATATCTGCACTCCCATGTTTGTTGCAGCTCTTTTGGAAGCAACATAAATATCCATCAACAGATGAATGAATAAAGAAACGTGGTACATATACAAAATGGAGTACTATTCAGCCATAAAAAAGAATGAGATTCAGTCATTTGCAACAACATAGATGGAACTGGAGGAATTTCATTATGTTAAGTGAAATAAGCAGGGCACAGAAAGATACACATTGCACGTTCACACTTACTTGCGGGATCTAAAAATCAAAATGATAGAACTCATAGAGATAAGAAGTAGAAAAATGGTTAGCAGAGGCTGGGAAGGTAGTGGAAAATAGAAAGGGGGAGTGAGGATGGCTAATGGGTATAAAAAATAGTATGAATAAGACGTAGTATTTGATTGCACAACAAAATGACTGTAGTCAATAATTAATTGTACATTTAAAAATAACTAAAGGAATATAATTGGATTGTTTGTAATATAAAGGATAAATACTTGAGGGGATAGATATTCCATTTTCTGTGATGTGCTTATTTCATATTGCATGCTGGTATCAAAACATCTAACGTATCCCATAAATATTTACACCTGCTATATACCCACAAAAATTAAAAATAAAATTAAAAATTATAAAATAGCCGGGCGTGGTGGCTCAAGCCTGTAATCCCAGCACTTTGGGAGGCCGAGGCAGGTGGATCACGAGGTCAAGAGATCGAGACCATCGTGGTCAGCATGGTGAAACCCCGTCTCTACTAAAAAAAATGCAAAAAATTAGCTGGGCATGGTGGCGTGTGCCTGTAATCCCAGCTACTCAGGAGGCTGAGGCAGGAGAATTTCCTGAACCCAGGAGGCGGAGGTTGCGGTGAGCCGAGATCGCGCCATTTTACTCCAGCCTGGGTAACAAGAGCGAAACTCCGTCTCAAAAAAAAAAAAAAAAAAATTATAAAATAAAATGATAATGATAGCGTTTACTTCATGGGAGTTTTCTGTTTATATAATTGGCTGTTTTCTCTCTAACAGATGTTTCTATTTTTCCTTTGATTTGAAAGAGTATTAAAATATGTTATGAATAGTAATTTTTATAGGCATTACACATATTTGGGGAAATATATTTTATACACTAGCTTTTTGATACTTCTAGCCTTGTCTATAGATAAGAATTATTCTGATCAATTGACAAACTGCTGTGATGTTAATCCGAGAGACTGTTATGTACCATTGTAATGAAATTAAATGGGGAACAACTGTTTCCATTCATTTTCTAATTTCAATGATTTATTTTTCTAATAAATTTCAAAGCAAAAAGGTGCTTGCAGAAAGACCACACCCAAAACAACCCCACAATATGAATAGAGATATTTTGTGCTGTTTTTCCAAAAGCTACTTACACATTTTTTCTATATTAAAGGAATAATACGGGAACATTTTCCACTCTCACTTAAAAATGAACTGTAATTCTTTTGATCATGTCATTAATGAGCTTGAAATTGATTGATTGCTAAAAAATAAATATCATGTTCTATTCTCTGGTGTGCTAAGCCAACTCATAATGACTTTTGCAAACCAGTTTAGGAATTTGTGAGCCAGTTGACATCATGTTGGTGACTTGAGAAAAGGAAATGGTGAAAGTACTTACAATAAGGAAATCAGAAAATGCCACAAATCTAGGATTTAAAAAAATTTTTTTTCTAAAGGGCAAGTTTTTAAATGTTTACCAGCATACCACTAAAATCATTCTTTCATCATCTCCTGTTTTTCCCATTTTGAATGAAAATGACTCTTTTGAACCCCAAATTAATGCACTCAGACATTGTGATATCCATTCTATGGAAAATGTAAACAGATTTATGAGAGATCCCTAGTATCCTCTGTCTTTTGTAGAAAACAGTAACATAAATCTTGTCTGTCCAGAATATAGGCAGAGTTAAGAATGTTGCCCTGTCTTTCTTATCCCATCTGTCATCATAGGTAAAATTTCAACTAAATCTTTTGAGAAATCTGAATGGAATATTTTTATAAAGCTTTATATTATAGGTTGTACTCAGCAATTTCAGTTTCAGGAAAAGTAGATTTTTATCCAAGAAAAAAACAATAATCTCTAAAAGGATATACAAAGCAAACTGAATTATTTTGGCAGATATACAATTCAACATTTGCTGCTAATCCACACAAATTGCCTGTGACGGAATGATTAGCTCATCTTATTCTGATAGCAGTCCTTGGGTGTTCATGTAACATCTCAGACATATTTCCCTTTAGTTTATGTTTGATAGGGAAAATTCTGATAAGTAAAGATAAACATAATGGATTGAAATAAATGCAATTCACACAACCTTTCAGGATTCTCTTCATATCTATAGAATCGTCCAAATAGCTTTCCCAAATGTGAAGTAAGAAGCGGACTTGTTAGTCCCTTTTGGAATTTCCATATGTGAGCTGGTAGTATTTAGGACAATCACATCAATCAAAAAGCAGAAATTCTCATGGAAAGCTAGATAGCAAGTTTTATCCAAGTAACATGAGATAAAACATCCATCTGTGCAAATTATGGTTTAAAAGAAGTCCTGTTAGTCTAATTTATATATGTTCGTTTTAATAATCACTATGTGCAATGCACTTTTCTAAGTGTCCTTGGAGTAGTAAGACTTGACTACCGATAGCAGCAATAAAAGCTTATTTTCAGTTTTTAAACTGAAATGATGAGGAGCCAGTGAGTACATCTTAAGCATTAACCCCAAGCAAGAACGTTCAGCTTCTACCAAGACTGTAAATTTTTGAGGAAGTTGCTACAGAAGAAAAGGCTGATTAGAAAGAATAATAATGTGAACATCATACACTGTATTTTGGAGAGGGAGGAAGTGGAGCCTAGAGTGTGAAGCTCCATTGACTTGATTGTTTTTGGTATTTACTTTCACTTACTAATATTTTATTATATTTAACACTTGCTTTGGTATCTCACTGACTGTAGAATCCATCTTCTTATATATTTTGTGGTAAAACATATTATTAATCTGGGATAACCCAGGCCTCTCAACTTCCTACACCTTACTGAGTCAAAACTATTTCCCATTTCTTGTACCAAATATGCTCTTCAGAGAAAACAGTATTTTTGTCACGTAATCGGTGCTGTTTCCTTTTTCACTTAATTCTTTCCTTTTCTCTACCTGAAAAACTCCTGCTTGTCCTATAGGATTTGCTCAGCCTAAGTAACACCCCTATGTCAAACTTTCTTTAACCTTTCCAGGTCCACATATATTTCTCAATATTTTGTAAATACATATATATGTATATGTGTGTGTGTGTGTATATATATGCCCTTCCCCCTCCTAACTCTTTGCCATTCAAGGAAGATGTCCCCTGCTCCCAAACTTCCCTGCTATACTCAACCTGATTCTTCTTCTGCCCTTCTGTACTAGCAAACTAGTAATAATCCTTCAGGTTATAACTCAAAGAGGCACATCCTTTTCCTACTTATTGATGGCCTCCATCACATTGTATTATGTTCAGTTATGTTTTTTCCTTCGCTATCACTAGAATCTATATTCCAAATCAGCATGGAGGGTTTTGCTGATCTTGTTATCAGTAATGTAATGCCTGATATGATACATGCTCAAGAAATGTTTAATAAATTATTTCAACAGTTAGCTTACACCAAGTTAGTCTGCAGTTGAAACAAAAACAAAAGCCAAAGTTAACACTCAGGAGTCCTGAACAACCAAGGCTTATTTCTAGCTCAAGTTACAAAAAATAATGAGTACAAGGTACGTGTCTATCACAGGTCAGATGTCATCATCATTCCAAGATCCAGGCAGAAGAAACAGTCCCTGAATGAGACACTGCTTATTTCAAAAGAGAGCAAGGGGGGATGTAGTCAAACCACAAAAAGGTTTTTAAAGCTGCTTTTTGAAAGTGGCTGATTTCACTTACAATTTATTGGCCAAAGTGAATCATAGAAGATGAAAAGAAATATAAAATATTTTTATAGGGAAGGATGGCAGATATTTTAAATCACAGCACAACTTAATGTAATTATCCATAACAACCCAAAACTCATTAATCACTTATTATGTAACAGGCATAGTGCTAAGTACTTCACAGGAATTATTGCCATTACAAGGGACTCAAGACTGCTAAAGGACAGTAATTTATCAAGTCATACAGTTAGTAAATGCCAGAGCTTAGTGATAGAGACAGTTTAATTTGAAGATTAAACATTTGGATTTTCATACTGCTTTGCCATAAAAGATTTACTAAATAAATATAATTCCCTAGAAAAAGAGCAGAACTAATAGCAGCAGGCTGCCTAAGCCACGGTTTTGGTTACTAACTAGATGATAAAGTGCACATGCTCTCACAGTCTGTCACAGATCTTTGTGTAAGGCTGTTGTTTTCAATCAGGGCCAATTCTGCCCTGCAAGAGACATTTGGCAATGTATAGAGACGTTTCTGGTTGTCACTACTTACGGGTGGAGGTGGGAGGTTTTTTGTTACTGCCGTCTAGCAGGTAGAGGCCAGGTATGCTGCAAAACATCCTAGGGTTCTCAGGACAGCCCCACCACCAAGAATTATCTAGCCCAAAACATCAATAACGTCAAGGTTGAAAAACCCCGAAGTAGGCAATGGATAAAATATTTACGTCACCTTTAAGTATGAGACTTTATTCTTAAAGTGAATAATTATAGAAAGACATTATTCTGCCACGATTAGAACCTCAGTAATTTTTACTTCATATCAATTTAAAACACCCCCAAACTTTTGATGTTTCTCTATTTCTAAAAATTATCCACTACTTATTTACATACAATTCAAGCTTCATTCAAATTTAGATGGATGATGTCATTCAGCAGGAAGGTGACATTTGGAGGAAAGGCTTTGAGCACCCCAGGATGTGGTCGCCAGTCAAGGAGCAGAAGAGGCAGAAGCTGCTGAGAGCTCGGCTGGCTCTTGGAACCAAATCACTTTCTGATGCACTCTAGCAACATTTTCCTCTCCCACATCTCTGCAAATGCACTTTATATTAATTAGCTAATGACTCCAGTGTTTTAATAACAAAAATTCAAGTAAATAATCAGTACCATTAATAGCCATTCGGTCTCTTCTTATTGAACAAGACTAGCTTAATTTGCATAGTATAGGCAGTATTATTTCTTTATTGTGTTAGACACTTTTTACCCTTGATATATCCCTTTGATTATTTCTAAAATGTCTCATTTTAAGAAAATTTAAAAATTTAAGAGAAAATTTATGACATATTTTGGCCAACTTATCAGTTATGTTGCGATCTCTCTTTTATTTTCTCTTTTGAATCATATTAAATTATTTAAGTGGTATCATCTCACAACAACAAAATTAACTACAAATTTTAACATAAACATACCTTTAACAGTTTTAGTTGGTGACATAGTTTGAACAATCAAATAATCAATGTTGAATCAGTGTTGGCAATCCTTGCCTGACATTTAGTTTCTATAAACAAAATTTTTCAGCTTATGCAGGCCAAATACAGTGAGGTTTTGAGAAAATACTCTAGCACAAAGGTTGACAAGCTTTTCCTGTAAAGGACATATTTTTAGTCTTTAAGGACCATATGCAATGACTCAACTCTGTGATAGTAGCACAAAAACAGCCACAGACATATGTGAACAAACAGGGGTGGCTGTGTTCCCATGAAATTTATTTACACACAAAAAAAGTGCCTGGTTGAACTTGCCCTGCAGGAAGTATGTACTTGGCTGACCCTTATCCTAATCAAATTAAAAGAGCAATCACAATTGTACAGAAGAAAAAAACTTTTCCTCTAATGAGACCTAAGTACTCCACAAACTCTCCAGTGAGTTATCAAAACTCCCTGCCATCTGATCCAGACCCCATTCTCAGCAATTTTTCCCTCCTACATTCCTTTATGTATCTCATACACGAACCTAAATAAGCCATTCTCTGTCCTCTAGAAGAGACTTAGGAATTCCCTGGCTGTTATCCCTGTCACCCTTATAATATGTAGCATTCTCCTTTAAATTTCAGCTCAGTTGTGTGCCGCTTAATGCTAGAGAATGACATTGTCATGCCTTGTCTTTTACCCGGGTTCAAGTAGCTTCCTGTATCTAACACAGGATGTTGAAACTGCAGGGTTGTGGGAAGAGCATGTGCTCTCAGGTCAGACGTATAACGGTTTGAATCTCAGTGCTGCCATTTGTTAGTTACATGACTTTGCACAAGATACGTGACCTCTTTGAAGTTTATTGTTTTGTATGCAATATTAGCTAATGATCACCTACATAGAAGCATTAAAATTAGGAATAAATTAATTTGGTGAAATTGCATATGCGGGTGCTTCAGTGAATGTCAGATATCCCCCAACTTTTCTCAACTTAAGGGAGTTATAAAATGAGCCAAATAAATAAAAACATAAACGAAGTATTTCAAGTCAAAGTCACCCAGTAAAATGTTTCTATTTTTATTGAG
The DNA here is from genome assembly GCF_001604975.1 of Cebus imitator. NCBI lineage: Eukaryota > Metazoa > Chordata > Mammalia > Primates > Cebidae > Cebus > Cebus imitator. The sequence goes on from NW_016107341.1 coordinate 4,429,787, forward strand.
AACACTTAAGGCAATAAAATATAGAAACAAAGAAAAGAGTCAGGGCAATGTAACAGAAAAACGATTTTTGTTTTTTCTTCCTTTCTTCCTTTCCCTCCCTCCCTCCCTCTCTCTTTCTTTCTTTTCTTTCTTTCCTTCTTTCTCTCTTTCTTTCTCTCTCTTTCTTTCTCTTTCTCTTTTTCTTCCTTTCTTTTTTTTGTTTGTTAGAGATGGAGTCGCCCTCTGTCACCCAGGCTGGAGTACAGTGGCACAATCATAGCTCACCAAAGCCTCAAACTCCTAGGCTCAAGCAGTCCTTCTGCCTCAGCCTCCAGAGTAGCTAGGACTATAGGTGTATACCACTGTGATGGTTAATAGTATGTATTACCTTAATTGGATTGAAGGATGTCTAAATAGCTGGTAAAGTATTGTTTCTGAGTGTGTCTGTGAGGGTGTTGCCAGAGGAAATCAACACTCGAGTCGGTGGACTGGGAGAGGAAGACTCACCCTCAATGTGGGTGAGCACCATCCAGTTGGCTGCTGGCCTGGCTAGCACAAAGCATGCAGAAGAAGGTGGAATGAGCTGACTTGCTGAGTCTTCCGGCTTTAATCTTTCTCCTTTGCTGGATGCTTCCTGCCCTTGAACATCGGTTTCTAGTTCCTAGGCCTTTTGGCTCTTCAGCTTACACCAGTGGTTTGCCAGGGACGTCGGGCCTTCTGCAGACTGAAGGCTGCACTGTCAGTTTCTCTACTTGGGAGATTTTGAGACTCCGACTGAGCAGCTACTGGCTTAATTGCTCCTCAGCTTGCAGACAGCCTGTCATGGGACTTCACTTGTGATCATGTGAGTGAATTCTCCTTAATAAACTTCTTTACATATATGCATATATCCAATTAGTTCCATCTCTCTGGAGAACCCTAATACAACCACCATGCCCAGCTAATAAAAAACAAACAAACAAACAAAAAACACATATTTTTTAGAGATGGGGTTTTCCTATGTAACCTAGGCTGGTCTGAAACTCCTGGCTCCAGCTATCCTCCCTCTGCCTCCTGAGTAGCTGGGATTACAGGTGCAAGCCACCCCACAAGGTCCAAAAAACAAGATTTTTATGTAGACCTAAGCACATAGGCGAATTAGATTGATAATAACTGTGGCATATCAAATTTGGGGGTTAAAAAAAGTAATATTCAATAAGTGATATGGAAACTGCTACTGATTGAAAGAAACAAAAAAAAGTTCCAAATATCTCAGTGGTATAAAACATTAAAAAACAAGGCCATAAATAAAACCAAGGAAAGTGCAAGTGAATATACTTATGATATTAGAACGTGGAAAGACTTTTAAATTAGCCATTAATTAATGAAACGTTTGAAAATTTTGACCTATAAAATTAACAACAAAACTTCTGGATGACAATGAATGAATGCTAGAAACAACTTTGAAAATTTCATAACAGTTTGAAAAAAAAACCTTATGCATACAACAAAATGTTAATTTTTAATTTACAAAAAGCTTGTGTAAATCAATAAAAAGATGAACTAACCAGTCTTTTAAAAGAGCAAGAAGGCATTCTCCAAAAGCTAGGAATGAAAATAACTTGCAAGAAATGATGTTCAATCTCAGTAACAACTGAAAAAATGCAAATTACAGAAAAAAAATTGGATTTTCTCCTATTCAACTGTCAAAAAATTAGAATAGTTTGATTTTCCCAGTGTTGTCCAGGATGTGAGTAAATGAGCTGTCTCATACATTGTTGTTGAGAGCATAAATTGCTACATCCTTTCTGTAAGACAATTTACCAATATCTATCAAAATTTAAAATATTTTTATCCTTTGCCCACTACTAAAAATTTAACTTATCAATGTACTTATAAAAAGTTTGTCAAAACTTATGTACAAGGGTATTTATTATAAAAATTTTTGTAAGAACAAAATGTTGTTCAGTAAGAGAACAGATTAATATATTGCAGTATATGAATATGATGGTGTACTCTACCACAATAATAATGAAATGTTGATATATTTACTAATATAATGAGGTCTCTAAAATCTAATGAAAAAAATTAGGGTAATATGTTAAGATCTCTTGAGAAAATAAACATAAAACTAGCTACATATTTGTGGCTCAGTGTACATTTTGGTGATAGAAAAGAATCCGAAGAAACTGTTAAGAGTGGGTGCTTTAATAGAGTGGTTAATATACAGATGGAAAGGAACAGGTGATGAGCATTTTATAACATCTTAGATTATATACCTTCTTAACATCATGTTTTACATTATTGTTAGTAATTGTCACAGTAGTCAAATATACCTGCTTGACTGGTTCTTACAGAGATGGGTAAGATTGGGGGCTATTTTATATTTTATTCTTTGAGAAAAAAATCAATATTTTAAATATAAATACACACACACCAATACATGTATGTTTTTAAAGATAAAACCATTTCCAAGAATTGTTTTAAGTGAGAGCATGTGGTTTGTACCCAATTGTGTTAAACATAAGGTAGCTACGGAGAGAACAAAACACTAAAAACTAAGGAAATGATCATCTAACAGCTTGTGGATAACTATGCCTTGGTTTCTTGGTTTCTGTCAGGTTTTCTGCTCTCATCCACTGTATCTTAAAATATGTATGAACCTATAAATGTGTGTTCTTGAGGAATCACTAGATCTGCACGCTCTTTTTGAATGTATACATGGTCAACACACTAATTATAAAGGTAACCACGACCTGTTTGTTAATGTGCACAGTCCTAGTAACCAATATTTTCAAAACAATAAATGGATTATTGGCTAACTCAAAACCTGACTGATACTCTGAAAATAGAGTCTCAAAACGTAATTCTTCATAGTACGTTGTAAATCTAATTCCATTTAATATATGTAATCATCATTGCCTTCAAATATTTTAAAAGGCTAATTGTATAGGTCGTAGTGATGTTGTAAGATGCTGGAGAAGGTTATAGGAGAGGTGCACCTTTACTCAGATCTTCCCTCAGCGCTGCACCTTGGCTATTACACCTATCTTGCGTCACCTTCTATTCTCATTTCCCATATCAGCTTTCCTAAATGGGCTTTATACTTCTCAAAACCTGTATATTTGCACTCTCCCTTTTTTTTTCCTGAAATATGAGCAAGTTTCCATCAAGGGAGTTTAAAGCTGGGATGGGGTGGGGAGAGTTCAATGAAGTCTATATGATGATTTACCTCAGGATCTCACATTGAATGTCTCAAATATGCTTCACCATGTCACCTAATAACATCCTATATTCCATTTATCTCTGTAAGTTTTAGTGTCTTTTTTTCTATAAAGGAATAAAGTTAGGATTTTAAAAATATACAATAGTTGTATATACAGGCTTTATACCGGTTAGTGTTGGCTTATTTTGCACCCATGGATATTAAATTTCATAAAGTACAATTATGTTTTTTAATGATAGTTTATTTTAAGGATTTTGCAGAAGACCAGTTTCGATGGGCTGTTTCTAGTGGTATTTAAACGTATAAAGGGTTCAAAGATTAAATTAGCATAACCAGATGAGTTCCTGACATTAAAAACAAATAGCTTACTTATTTAGATTCTCCTGACCTTGGCCCAGAGCTCTTATCTTTAAATGCTGGTTCTTACAGAGATGGGAGAGGAGGTAAATGAAAGAAATCTCAAAAGATATTACAAGATGAAGAGAGATTTGAATCATTTAAGCTTTTTTTGTGAAACTGACCTCCCATGCTCAGGGCAGTGCAATAAATAGCACTCTCCGCTCCAAATTGCTGATATACACCTTGGGAGTGGTGAGACCGAGATGCTGTAGGCTGGTCCAGCCTTTGCTGAGCTTCCCCTTGATGACTGCGAGCCAAAGCCATTCAGTGATTCTCAGTATCCTCCTTCTAAAAGATCTGATCCAGCCTTTGCTGTGCTTCTCCTTGATGACTGCAAGCCAAAGCCATTCAGTGATTCTCAGTATTCTCCTTCTAAAAGATCTGAGGCTTTTACATGTGAATTTCCTCAGCCTTCTTTCCCTATAACAATATACCTTGACCTGACACTTACTCTTTCTCCTGGTTTTATGGGGAAGGCTTCCTTTTAAGGCTCACCATTCATAAATATCGAAGGAATTGTTTTATCAAGCATTCCATGATTCTCCTCTTTCTTCAACTTTTCTCATTTTTCTTAATCCTTCTCTTTTCTGATTATATTCATTTTCTCCTCTTTTAAAGTAAGTTTTAAAAAGAAAAGGGAAGTCTCTTGCATTGATCTTCTTTTCTTATGGCTATCAGAATACATTACTCCTGTGTTATAGGGTAAACATTTTGAATGAGTGTATTTTTGCTTCCTGACTGAGTCATTACGTACCACTGTCTTTTCAGTCCACTGCAATCTATTTTCTGCCTTTATCGCATACTCAAAAGACCACTCAAGTCAAACCGCTCATGACTCGCCAACGTTAAAAAACAGCTGACAATCTTCTTTCATGCTTTAATTGACTTCTCTGTAGTAGTAAAAACTGTTGGCCCTTTCTCATATTTCCTAAGTTCAAAAAAATGTTTTCTTTTTCCCGTGTTGCTAAGTCTCCTGCTGCACCCAGTTTCATTTCCTACTGGATTTTTCCATTGCTACTCACTGTATTAATGTAGTCTTTGCTAGAGCTCTCTTCTCCTTTCCCTTTGTTTCCTTTCTCCTTAGACATACTTAACAAGGTTCACAACTTCTGCTACCACCTTTAACCTCACAACTCTCCAACCTAGATCTTGAAATCTAACTTCTCTCATTTCTGGAGCTCAGATATTCAGCTACCTCAGTAACATTCTTGTTAGATTCTGTCTTGGTCAGTTCATTCCTATTAGATACTGCCTTAGTACTTTGCTATAACAAAATGCTATAGACTTGGAGGCTTATAAACAACAGAAATTTATTTCTTACAGTTTTCAGAGGCTGGAAATCTGAGATCAGCCATCATGGCCGAGTCCTTGTGAAGGCTGTTCTGGGTTGTAGACTGCTGACTTCTTGTATTTTCACATGGCAGAGAGCAGAGAGAGGAAGCTGGGGACTCTTATAAGGGCACTAATCCATTTATGAAGGCTCCATTCTTATAACCTCATCTAATCCTGATGTCCTCCCAAAGGTCCCATCTCCTAATACCATGATATTGGGGAGTGAGATTTCACCATATTCAACGTATTAATATTCAGTCCAGTACAGAGGCCTCACAGATCCCTGAAAATTCACACAATCAAACTAAACAAATCTGACTCTCCAAGTCTGCTTCAAAAATAAACATTCTCTCTCCAAATCTACTTAAAATTAAACATTTCTTTTCCAAAACTACTTCTTCTCTCTTTTCCTTGCTTGTTATATTTAGATGCCTGCCCAGTTCTTTCAAGGATTGCTCTTTAAAATATTATTTCATTCCTCTCTGTCCTGACTGTCACATCACGGTGCTGGAGCTGCCTGCTATGGTGGCAGCATCCCTGTTCAACAGCGGAGACACTTGCTCCCTTAGTGGCTTGCTTTTGTGTTGTAGCTTTGGGAATTCTTTCTAAAAGTTCAAGTTAAAGCCTGCATCTTCAGCTTTCCAAATTATCCTATTAATGTAAAACAGATAGAGATTTGACATTAGTATAACAGATTATCTGCAACTGGATCTCTGCCAATATAAACTACCAATATAATTTCCTTCTAATAATACTTGTTAGTTTTCATCACTTTTTTTTTTTTTTGGTTGATGCGTCCATTTCTTCTATTTGACTGTTAGCTACCTGAGCATGATATTCCTGCAGTAGTGAACATAGTAGATAGTCAATATTTATAAACTAAATGCATTCACAGGCAAGTGGTATGTGCTATACAAAGATAACTTCATAGTATCTTTTCCTCTAGGAGTTATTTAACATAATGCTTAAAATATTAATGAGAATGTGACTTCAACGCAGTATGCTAAAAATATCTTTTAATAATAGAAATTATTTTCCAAGACTACATTTTTCTTTAATAGTTGTATCTCATTTCCAAATTTTCTTTGATCAAGAAGACTACTATTGTTTTGTCCTAAAAATTTTCATGCATGATTTTATGTTCTTTGTTGCACTTGAAAATAGAAATCGAAGTTATAAAGTTATAACGTTAAGATACATTGATGCTGTCAAACTGAAGGCCATGTAATTTTTGTCTTTGCATTTCTCTGCGGTTCTTAGCATGTGAAGGATGACTAGTCACTTTCATTAAGCACTATGACCTGGGTATGAAAATCCAAAGATATTACAGTGCTTCTCAAAACAGCTTAGCTCTTTTGGCCTCTTCTGTGCCACTTATTTTAAAGCTTAGGAAATGAAAACAAAGAAAGAGTTTTGAATAATGACAGTTATGGTTAATAATTATAAATGGTAAGTTGTAAATGATATTTAGTGGTGCCTATATAAAACAAAGTCAGTTTGGAATAGGGGGTACAAAGTTAAATGTATGCAGGAATGGGGCAGGTTATATAACAAGTGAAATGGGCTAAATTGGACAAAATGAGTTTGGGAGGACGGAGAAAAATAAGATTATATTCATGGTCTAAAGGGGCTGGCACTACTCAGAATGAACGAATTGGTGCCTTGCAGAGAGATAAGCCCAGTGTGGCAGATCTGATTTTTAAAAGAGAAGACAGGAATCAAGAGTTGCATGGATCCTTCTGAACTGTAAATATTGCCAAATATATAAAATTTACATGCAAACTAACATTTTGAGTCCATGTCAGTTCATTAGACCAGATGCCAAGTCTAGGTTAGAATCTATTGAGGAGAACATCGCTTCTTCACAATAGACTTCCATAGAATGCATTCGTATTATATTACCTCAGGAACAAATATTTGTTCTTAACTGCATATGTAGATTTTTGCAAAAAAAAAATGAACTTTGGTCAATGATTTCTGAGTTTTTAATGTTTAGATCACTGTTTAAAAACTTAATTAGTATTTTAATCAGTCACATTAAATGAATGAATAAATGATTGAGTGAATGAATGGCACAGAGGTAAGAAGGTGAATGTCAGGGAAGGCCTCATCATTGTTCTTTGAAACCATGGATCTGGAAGTCGGGCCTTTGGAAAAAAATGAGTATCTAAACAGAAAAGTAAATTTGATCTCACAAGCAATCAGTCATTGTAAATTAGTAAAATGTAATATTACACTTAGACTAGTCAGTGTTTTATTAGTACATCAAAACAAGCCTCTTTCTAAGGGAAATAATACTAGGGATAAATAGAAAACACAAAATAGAAAATAATTCACAAAGCTTTAGATATATAAGTATATACTTGTGATCTTATGTAGATGTTTGCTATGTATACATGAATGACTTTTATATTTATTACCAACAAAATGAAAAAATGACATCAGGTTACTCACTCAGCTATGAAGTCAACTTCCTGGCTTCCAGTGTCAGCTTCACTGCATGTTAGCTGAATACTTGAGTATGTTACTTGATTTAACTCTCAGTTTCCCCATATCACGGGGTCATTAGGAAGACGTAATGAGAAGTAAAGAGCTTGGGACAGGGAATGTCACATTGTAAGCACTGAATAAATATTAGCTCTTATTATGTATTATCAAGCATCTCCCTTAAAAAGTATAGCTTGATTGACTGATAGACTATTTCTTGGTTCTCCAACTTTTTTATCTACTGAATGAATATTATAAGTACTAAGTATTAGGGCAAGAGTTAGAGAAAGATGAGCTTCTATCCTGAAAGTGCTCAATTACTAGCAGAGGATATAGAAATGCGGCCAGGCATGGTGGCTCATACCTGTAATCCCAGTGCTTTGGGAGGCTGAGGTGGGCGGATCACGAGGTCAGAAGTTTGAGACCAGCCTGGCCAACATGGTGAAACCCCATCTCTACTAAAAATACAAAAAAAG
>NW_016107341.1:4437894-4472176 GCF_001604975.1 Cebus imitator
ATGCATGCCAAAAATTCAAAACAATGTGATTTTTTCATAGTTTTTTGTAGAATATTTTGTAATATTTTGTAAAGGAGATGCCATGAACAGTTTAGGATTCATGGTAAAGACCGCTGTGATTTTAAAAACCTTTTAAAAAGCATGGGCATTTTGATTTTGCCAGTACCTACTACATGGTCCATAGGAGGGTCTTATAAACTATTCAGCGAGTAAAGTAAAAAGGAAAAAAAAGCTACTTAAGGAAAGATAAGTTGAAGGGGTAGGAGAAAGAGAGGTAGAGGGAGAGGAGAGGAAAAAGAAAAAATAAAAAAATAAAAAGGAAGGAACAAACCCAAAATGATTGCCACAACTGTAAATGATGATCCAATAAAATTGTTAAATGTAAACTCTTTCTTAGGGAGAGAGAAAGCCTTGCATGATCTTGTAGTTTTCCTATATAATTTAGGAATATCTTCTACTACATTAAAAAAAAAAAAAGAAAACTATGGTGGCTTTATTTCTCTAACTTAACAATAACAGATATAGGCGATCCAGGGCTGGTGCAGTAACTCGGCAATGTCATCTAGCCCTGAGGCTCTTTCCACCCCACCATCTGCTGCCATCTGTATGTCTGCTGTCTCCTATTCACAAGTTCTCCTGCTATCCTAGTCACATGCGAGGTAACAAGAAGATAAACTGGTAACAGCAAACTCCCTCTTACATCTCTGTGTCAGGATGCCTCTTGCCAACTCGGTGGTATTCCCTGACTCCCTGTACATTCTCCTCTGCATCATAGTGGAGAAGCCCACAGCTGTATCTCTCAGAATCTCTCCAGCAGGATTCTGGCTTAGATTCTGCCACTGAAGGACACTGCAACCTAGCACTGTGAAGAGCAGAGGCGGAGTAGCACTTATTTTCTGATGGTAGCTGTAAGTAGCAGCTGAGATAATTGGAGATAATTTCCCTTGACTCTGGGAGTTCACTTGAGAATCAACCCACTGCAGGGAGCCAGTGGGATCTTTAGCAAGCACTTTCTTGGCTTCTGCAATCTGAGATGTATCCAGCATGGTATGCAGGCAGGTGGATACATAGGTGGCAGCTTCCCTGCCATCCTTTATGGATTTCCTGAAACCTGTTTCTTGCTGCAGAACACACTCCTAACTGATAAATTATGACACTCAGCCCTTCCAACAAGACAAGTGTGTAGCCAATATTTATTCTTATTAAGTCTTACTATTCTATCTCACATGGTTCTGATTCCATGACCACACTCCGAGAGATACAGTCTCATCAGTCATAATTGTGAAACATGATCACTCTCACCTGCAAAAGGATACTGAGAAAACAAGTTTTTAAATTTATGACCTCTGTAGCCACTTTGTCCATTTTTGTAGCCATGAGCTACACGTGACTATTTATATGTAAATGTAAATTGATTAAAATTAAAGCAAATTAATGTTTAGTCTCTTGATTTCAATAGGCACATTTCAAATGCTCAAAGCTACATGTGCCTCGTGGCTATCATATGGGACAGTGTAGCAGACGAGGGACATTTCCATCATCACAGAACATTCTGCTGGGAAGTGCTGCTCTATAATAAACACGCACAGGAAAGAAGTTCTCCCAAACCTCCATAGTGCCTTCGCAGTGCCTAACGCAGGGAAGAGGCTGAATATTTTAAAAGAATGAACTCCATGTTCAAGGGTTCTTTTGAAAGGTTACTTATGTATTTTTTGGTAGCCCAAAAACTAACTCCTCATTGATTAACATATTTTTATATTTAGAATGGAAAAAGATAATGGTGAATTAATTGAAAAATAGTGACATTACTCAATATTTGTCTAAAATTCATTGAAATCACCTACAAATTTTGATTCTCTACTGCTACAACAAAATTTAAGTAAAAGCATGAATAAATAAGACAGCAGTTTTTTCAGAGATTTAATGCCACCTTCTATGCCAGCCATTCTATAAAATATTAATGAGGACATTTGGGGTAATAAATGTTAATACATTCTCTTGAACATGTGAACACTGGCAAATGATTCTTTATCATGGCATTCAGTAGTAGAGTTTATTAAAACAATATATTAATTTTCAAAAAGTTAAAAATAGTACTTAAGTTGATAACTATAGTTTTTCATAGTTTTGGAGGGGGGTAATATTTTGCAGTAGAAAGTGTTTTAAACCAGGAATGAAAAAACTGGCCTATAATGTAGCTGAATCTTGCAGCTTGCGTTCGTGAAAAAATAGCAATCATCTTATGGGCCTTCTAAAAATAACTGGGAAACATACTAATTCATGTCATGTTACTGCATAGACATGATTTGAAATATAGTGTCACTTAACACATGAAATTGAGAGACAATTCAAGAAAATCTCTGATATACTAAAAGTCTGATTTGCACATATACCAAAAAAAAATTTTTTTTGAGAAATAATTGAATGGATATTCTCGTTTTCCTTCTCTTCATTTAGAAACTCTTGTCTATGTTACTTATGCAATACTTCTTAGACCACAAAGAAATGAGAGTATGATTTTGAAATTTATTTTTAACCAATCTGTGAATCATATAACTGGTAACATATGTGTAACAGTTATTTTTTTTGAATATCAATTAAATTTGCAAGGTTGACAATTTTTGTTTGATACGTCTATTTATGATAATATGAATGTAAAATTACCTTTTTGGAAATTAGGTAGTAAAAGTAGAGAGAAATGCTCCCTAGTAAACCAGAGTAAGATTCAAAATTCTAAACCAGTGATTCCTGCAAAGTTGCAAAAGCATGACAAGCATGTTATTGTTAAGGCATCCGCTTTATATAGCACAACTCATTTATTCAGCCAATGTTTATGGAACATCTTCCTCATACAAATCTTTGTACTACATAGAAAGTCCAAGGGGCCAAAGAAAAGTTAAAAACAAAACAATAATCCAAAGGTTGGCTCGTAGTTGATGGGGTTCGGAATAAGCTATCCCAAAGTATTTAAGCTGAAGGAATTCCAGAACACCATACAAGCAGGCAGGTCAATCTCACCTTCCACTTCTTCTCCCATGAATCTGCTCATAAGACCTAGGAAGAATTTTCTGACCATCCCTGAAGTAGCTCATAAGACCTTCATTCAAGAGGTACACTCCCAGTACCCAGAGAAAAGGAACATCCTTTTCTCTGCAGATATGGAGACATCGAGAGAAACCTTAACAAACACACCTTGCTAAGTTTTCTCAGCTTACTACCATTTGATCATACTCTTGTCTAATTCTACTTATCCACAACTATCTACACTTCACCAAACCTAGCATTAAAATGCACAAGTTTAGCCATTTCTTTGGGTCTTCCTTTCTTCTTGAAAGATTCTATATCATGTAAAACATATATTAAATAAATTTGTATCCTTGTCTTTTGTTAATCTGCCTTCTGTAGTAACCACAGCCTTGAACCTATGAAAAGGCATAGGAAAGATATTTTTCCTTCCCTTGAAGAGTGGTTTCATTCTGGTAGCATGTGGAAATCACCTGAAAGCTGTTGTGGACTTCATGACTGTGTTTCCCCAAAATGACTATGTTGAAGCCCTAACCCTCAGTGTGATGGTATTTGAAGACAGGGCCTTTGGGAGGTAATTAGGGTTGGATGAGGTCAGAAAGGCAGGATCCTCATGATGGGATTATTGCCCTTAGATGATGCGACACCAGAGAGCTAGCTCTGTCTCCCTGAACTCGCAAAGAAGAGTTCATATGAGCACACAGGGAGATGGCAGACACCTACAAGCCAAGGGATGAGACCTCAGAATTGAACCTACCTTGCTGGCCCCTTGGCTTTGGACTTCGTAGCCTCTGGAACTGTGAGAAAGTAAATTTGGGTTGTTTAAGTCACTTCGTGTATGGCATTTTGTTATGGCAGCCCAAGGTAACTAATAAAGAAGCTGAAAAATAAAAATAAATAAAGCAAACAAAAACTCAAGCTCAATAACACTTCTGGATATTCTTATTTAATTGATCTGGTATGGTTCTTAGGGCATAGGAATTTTTTTTTTAACTCTTCGGATGATTCTACTCTGCATCCAGGTTTGAAAACTACTGTCCTAAAAGATAAATTTTCAATTTTTTTCCCACACATCCACTCCTGAAAGTTAAAACTCTATTAACAGAATTACTTCATGTGAGGAGAGGTATGGGGTACAGCTTGTGAAGCTTTAATAAGACTTTCTAAGCTAATGTGCCTTCTTCATTCCTTCTCTACTCTTATGGACAGTCACTATGTAAGACAAAGAGCTGTTAAGGCAGAGGATGAAGATTTTCTTCATTAGAGGATTTTTTTTCGAGACAAGAATTGCAGCTTTGGTGTCACATGATTAAAAAAAAAAAAAAAAAAAAAAACTCCCAGTGTTTAATGAGGGGGTAACCTACATATTCTGGCTTCACTTCATGCCCTCTGCTAACTTCTAGCTGGAGGGAGGCTCTCTCTTCCCCCACAGTTTTGACAAACCACAGGCTCACTCAAAGGAGTCTGACTTGGGTGATGTGCCTGTCTTTGAGCCAGTCACTGTCATCAGTGACTGAATGTGTATATTATTTAGCCTAGATCTTATGACCATTTCTCCAACTGGAGAGGGGTGAGACCACCCTGTCCACATCCTCTTCTCTCAAGGGGAAGTGAAAAAAATCAGGATTCTACAACAGAAATATGACAAGAGAAAAAATTGTGAGAACAAAAATATTTACTATAATTGTTTAAAGGTCACCCAGATATCAGTGGCCGAGTGAGACCTCACAGTGAAATCTGTATGACTTGGAAAATCATGTTCTTAAGTACTCCAAAATACTACTTCTTGAAATTAAAACACCTTTTCTCTTCACTATGTACCCAGCAATGTGCTAGGTTCTAGGAATGTAAAGCTGTATCAGACATAGCCCTGCTCTGAGGAGCTCTATTTAATGGTGATGACAGGTGTAAAGAGAAGATGACAGGCAGTGATTAAGGTACTCAGATAGAAACACGAGGGGCTCATTAATAGCAAGTAGAAGGACTTTTTCTAGGATCACTAGTTCGCACTTTGTAAGTCCAAGATCTTCACCCTTCCTCTTAGCCAAGAGAATATATTAACATGGAAGATTTATTGTTTAGAGAAGAAGAAATTGTCCTTAGTTATTCTAATTTGGCAAAAGAAAAAAATCAATGTTGATGGTCGATTTTGGAGAAGTTACTATAGGGCTTGGTGTGGTGGCTGATGCCTATAAACTCAGCACTTTGGGAAGCCAAGGTGGGAAGATCACTTGAGGCCAGGAGTTTGAGACCAACTTGGGCAATATAATGAGACCCTAGCTCCCATACACAAAAAAAGAAAACAGAGAAATTACTGTAATAGATGACAAAAATAAGGGAAAAAGTAAATAAAATATAAGGAAATTCAACATGCTACATGGATGTGTTAGAATAGATATTTCCATGTATGGTTATCTTGATCTTGAAGCTACACATTTTTAAAAACTTTTTTTAATGCTTCAAAGAGAGCTTAAGTCCATTCACAAAGAATAAAGAAGATTCATTTTCTTTGGCACTTAAGGGTGAAATTGTTCATTTAAAGTAAAAATGACACATTGGGCAAAACCAGCACCATCTGGATAAACTAGAGAGCTGACAGTGAAGCTACACTGAGCTCCAATCACAGCTCTGCACTTGGCATTAAAATGCTCTGCTTGGCTTGCAGGCGCAATGACCAGACTATAGTAGACAAGACAGAAGTTTCATTCATTTCAAGCAAATTGTGTGAATTTATAATGAGAAATAAACACAATATACATGGCACACAGCATTCCCTAGTTAAGTTTATGAGATGAAGGGAAGAATGCAATTGTGATGCTCCTAGTCTGCTTTGGAGTTAAATGAAGATTCTGGTACCAAGATAGAGATGAAAGTGATTCTGGCATTTTTAAGGAAATTTAGCTATTAGTGAGAGGTATGCTATAAACTCTGAGGCTGCTAGAGTTGTTAAATTGTTCATAATGGACTGGTTTAGCTGCTATACTGGTCTGGCCATTTTTTAGGGAGAGCAGTACTCCTCTGTTCAATAGCATCCACCTATCAATGATCTCATGTTAGACAATCTGTCGTGGACATCTGCTAAGAAAAACTTTTTACTAAAGAAAAAAATAAGCATTCAGAACTCAACTGACTATGCAAAGAATGCAAGAAATAAAATGTGAAAAACCAGTGCTATAAACTTGGTCATAAACAGTACCAAGTATAATTTTCATTTAGTATGGAGCTACAAACACAGAGTACGGCTTAGCATTTGACTGAATTGGCTAATGTATCTAATTAAGTGACTGGTGTGATTTGGTTGTGTCCCCACCCAAATCTCACCTTGAATTGTAATTCCCATAATCCCCATGGGAGGGACCTGGTGGGATGTGCTTAGATCATGGCGGCAGTTTCCTCCAGGCTATTCTCATGATAGTGAGTGAGTTCTGACAAGATTTGATGGTTTTATAAGCACCTGGCATTTATCCTGCTGGCATTCATTCTCTATCCTGCCACCCTGTGCAGAGGAGGCCTCCCCAGCAATGAGGAATTGTGAGTCAATTAAAACTCTTTTTCTTTTATAAATTACCCAATCTTGGGTATTTCTTCATAGCAACACAAGAGCAAACTAATACAGTGACTGATTACTTTTGTGGAATAATTGTCTTCACTATATTAACATCTTGGATGTAGATAGATGTTCTGGGCTGAATGCCTGTGTCTGCCTGCACCCCCTTCCCTTCTTGGCAATGCCCAGATTCATATGCTGAATCACTACTGCCAGTGTGGCTGTATTTGGAGTAAGGAATTAAGGCTAAATGAAGTTACAAAGGTGGGGCTGCAATACAACAGGATTAGTGTATTTTTTTTTTCTTTTTTTAAATTGTAGTTTAGCTTCTGGAGTACATGTGTAGATCATGCAGGATTGTTGCATAGGTACATACATGGCAATGTGGTTTGCTGCCTCCATCCCCCGTCACCTATATCTGGCATTTCTCCCCATGTTATCCCTCCACACCTCCTCACCTCCTGCCGTCCCTCCCCCAGCACCCCCAACAGACCCCAGTGTGTGATGCTCCCTCCCTGTGTCCATGTGTTCTCATTGTTCAATACCTGCCTATGAGTGAGAACACATGGTGTTTGATTTTCTGTTCTTGTGTCAGTTTGCTGAGAATGATGGTTTCCAGATTCATCCATGTCCCTACTAAGGACATGAACTCATCATTTTTTATGACTGCATAGTATTCCATGGTGTCACATTTTCCTTGTCTAGTCTATCATCAATGGACATTTGGGTTGGTTCCAGGTCTTTGCTATTCTAAACAGTGCTGCAATGAACATATGTGTGCATGTGTCTTTATAATAGAACAATTTATAATCCTTTGGGTATATACCTAGTAATGAGATTGCTGGGTCAAATGGAATTTCTATTTCTAGGTCCTTGAGGAATCATCACACTGTATTCCACAATGGTTGAACTAATTTACACTCCCACCAACAGTTTTCCACATCCTCTCCAGAATCTGTTGTCTCCACGTTTTTTTAATGGTCGCCAGTCTAACTGGCGTGAGATGGTATCTCAATGTAGTTTTGATTTACATTTCTCTAATGACCACTGACGATAGGCATTTTTTCATATGTTTGTTGACCGCATATATGTCTTCTTTTGAAAAGTGTTTGTTCATATCTTTTGCCCACTTTTGAATGGGTTTGTTTGTTTTTTGTTTTTTTCTTGTAAATCTGTTTTAGTTCTTTGTAGATTCTGGATATTAGCCCTTTATCAGATGGGTAGATTGTAAAAATCTTTTCCCATTCTGTTGGTTGCCAGTTCACTCTAATGATTGTTTCTTTTGCTCTACAGAAGCTCTAGAGATTAATTACATCCCATTTGTCTATTTTGGCTTTTATTGCCAATGATTTTGGTGTTTTAGTCATGAAACACCTTGCCTATGCCTATGTCCTGGATGGTTTTGCCTACATTTTCTTCTAGGGTTTTTATGGTGTTAGGGCTTATGTTGAAGTCTTTAATCCATCTGGAGTTAATTTTAGTGTAAGGTGTCAGGAAGTGGTCCAGTTTCTGCTTTCTGCACACTGCTAGCCAGTTTTCCCAACACCATTTATTAAACAGAGAATCCTTTCCCCATTGCTTGTTTTTGTCAGGTTTGTCAAAGATCAGATGGTTGTCGATTTGTGGCCTTTCCTCCAAAGCCTCTGATCTGTTCCATTGGTCTATATCTCTGTTTTGGTACCAGTACCATGCTGTTTTCATTACTGTAGCCTTGTAGTGTAGTTTGAAGTCAGGTAGTGTGATGTCTCCAGCTTTGTTCTTTTTGCTTAGGATTGTCTTGGCTATGCGGGCTCTCTTTTGGTTCCATATGAAGTTTAAGGTGGTTTTTTTCCAGTTCTGTGAAGGTCATTTGTAGCTTGATGGAGATAGCATTGAATCTATAAATTACTTTGGGCAGTATGGCCATTTTCATGATGCTGAGTCTTCCTAACCATAAGCATGGAATGTTTTTCCATCTGCTTGTGTCCTCTCTTATTTCCTTGAGCAGTGGTTTGTAGTTCTACTTGAAGAGGCCCTTTACATCCTTTGTTAGTTGTATTCCTAGGTATTTTATTCTCTTTGTGGCAATTGTGAATGGGAGTTCGATCTTGATTTGGCTATTAGTCTGTTATTGGTATATAGGAATGCTTGTGATTTCTGCACATTGAGTTTTTATCCTGAGACTTTGCTGAAGTTGCTTATCAGTTTCAGGAGATTTTGGGCTGAGACAATGGGGTCTTCTAAATATACAATCATGTTATCAAATTGTCACGCAAACAGAGACAATTTGACTTCCTCCTTTCCTAATTGAATACACTTTATTTCTTTTTCTTGCCTGATTGCTCTGGCTAGAACAACTCCTTGAATAGGAGTAGTGAGAGAGGGCATCCTTGTCTAGTGCCAGATTTCAAAGGGAATGCTTCCACTTTTTGCCAATTCAGTATGATATTGGCTGTGGGTTTGTCATAAATAGCTCTTACTATTTTGAAATACATTCCATCGATACCTAGTTTTTTCAGAGTTTTTAGCATAAAGGGCTGTTAAATATTGTCAAAGGCCTTCTCTGCATCTTTTGAGATAATCATGTGTTTTTTGTTTTTGGTTCTGTTTATGTGTTGGATTACGTTTATAGATTTGCATATGTTGAACCAGCCCTGCATCCCCAGGATGAAGGCTACTTAGTCGTGATGGATAAGCTTTTTGATGTGCTGTTGTAATTGGTTTGCCAATATTTTAGTCAAGAATTTTGCATCTATGTTCAACATGGATATTGGTCTGAAGTTTTCTTTTTTTGTTGAGTCTCTGCCAGGTTTTGGTATCAGGTTGATGTTGGTCTCATAAAATGATTTGGGAAGGGTTCCCTCTATTTGTATTTTTTGCAATAGTTTCAGAAGGTGTGGTACCAGCTCCTCTCCATATGTCTGGTAGAATTCAGCTGTGAACCCATCTGGACCTGAACTTTTTTTGGTTGGTAGGCTATTAATTGCTGCCTTAACTTCAGCCCTTGTTATTGGTTTATTCAGGGTTTCAACTTCTTCCTCGTTTAGGCTTGGGAGGGTATACCTACGTAACAAACCTACACATGAAGGCATGAAGGCTGTTGAATTTTATCAAAGGCCTTTTCTGCATCTATTGAGATAATCATGTGGTTTTTGTCATTGGCTGTGTTTATGTGATGAATTAAATTTATTGATTTGCATATGTTGAACCAGCCTTGCATCCCAAGGATGAAACTGACTTGATCATGATGAATAAACTTTTTGATATGCTGCTGAATTTGGTTTGCCAGTATTTTTTTGAGGATTTTTGCATCGATGTTCATCAGGGATATTGGCCTGAAATTTCCTTTTTTTTTTTCTTTTCTTTTCCTTTTCTTTCGTGTGTGTGGTGTGTGTGTGTGTCTGTCTGTCTGTCTGCCTGCCTGCCTGCCTGCCTGCTAGGTTTTGGTATCAGCATGATGCTGGCCTCATAAAATTAGTTAGGGAGGAGTCCCTCTTTTTCTATTGTTTGGAATAGTTTCAGAAGGAATGATAGCAGCTCCTCCTCGTACCTCTGGTAGAATTTGGCTGTGAATTCATCTGGTCCTGGGATTTTTTTTGGTTGGTAGGCTACTAATTACTGCCTTAATTTCATAACTTGTTATTGGTCTATTCAGGGATTTGACTTCTTCCTGGTTTAGGCTTGGGAGGATGTATGTGTCCATGGATTTATCCATTTTTTCTAGATTTTCTAGTTTGTGTAGAGGTGTTTATAGTATTCTCTGGTGGTAGTTTGTATTTCTGTGGGATCAGTGGTGATATCACCTTTATCATTTTTTTTGTGTCTATTTGATTCTTCTCTCTTTTCTTCTTTATTAGTCTGGCTCACCATCTGTCTATTTTGTTAATCTTTAAAAAAAAAACTGGCTCCTGGATTCATTTTTTAAAAGAGTTTTTGTGTTCTATCTCTTCAGTTCTACTCTGATCTTAGTTATTTCTTGTCTTCTGCTAGCTTTTGAATTTGTTTGCTCTTGTTTCTCTAGTTCTTTTAATTGCAATATTAGGGTGTCAAGTTTAGATCTTTCCTACTTTCTCCTGTGGCCATTTAGTGCTATAAATTTCCCTCTCAACACTGCTTTAGCCATGTTCCAGAGACTCTGGTACATTGTGTCTTTGTTCTCATTGGTTTCAAAGAACTTATTTACTTCTGCCTTAATTTCATTATTTACCCAGTAGTCATTCAGGATCAGGTTATTCAGTTTCCATGTAGCTGTGCAGTTTTGAGTGAGTTTCTTAATCCTGAGTTCTAACTTGATTGCACTGTGGTCCGAAAGAATGTTTCTTATGATTTCCATTCTTTTGCATTTGCTGAGGTGTGTTATACTTCCAATTGTGTGGTCAATTTTAGAATAAGTGTGATGTGGTGCTGAGAAGAATGTCTATTCTGTTGATTTGGGGTGGAGAGATGTCTATTAGGTCCACTTGGTCCAGAGCTGAATTTAAGTCCTGAATGTCCTTGTTAATTTTCTGTTTCATTGATCTGTCTAATATTGACAGTGGTATGTTAAAGTCTCCCACTATTATTGTGTGGGAGCCTATGTCTCTTTGTACATCTCTAAGAACTTGCTTTATGAATCTTGGTGTCCTGTATTGAGTGCATACATATTTAGGATAGTTAACTCTTCTTGTTGCATCCCTTTACCATTATGTAATACCTTTCTGTGTCTTTTTTGACCTTTGTTGGTTTAACGTCTGTTTTATCAGAGATTAGGATTGCAATCTCTCCTTTTTTTTCCCTTCCATTTGCTTGGTAAATATTCCTCCATCCCTTTATTTTGAATTTATGTATGTCTTTGCACATGAGATGGGTCTCCTGAATACAGCACATCAATGGGTCTTGACTCTGTATCCAATTTTCCAGTCCTTGTCTTTTAATTAGGGGTATTTAGGCTGCTTACATTTAAAGTTAATATTGTTATGTGTGAATTTGATCCTGTCATCATGATGCTAGCTTGTTATGTTGCACATTAGTTGATTCAGTTTCTTCATAGTGTCATTGTTCTTTATATTTTGGTATGTTTTTGCAGTAGCTGGTACCAGTTTTTCCTTTTCAGATTTAGTGCTTCCTTCAGGAGCTCTTGTAAGGTAGGTCTGGTGGTGAAAAAATCCCTCACCATTTGCTTATCTGTAAAGGATTTTATTTCTCCTACTCTTATGAAGCTTAGTTTGGCTGGATATGAAATTCTGAGTTGAAAATTCTTTTTGTAAGAACATTGTATATTGGCATTCCACTCTCTTCTGGCTGGTAGGGTTTCTGCAGAGAGATGTGCTGTTAGTCAGATGAGCTTCCCTTTATGGGTAACCTGACCTTTCCCTCTGGCTGTCCTTAAAATTTTTTCCTTCATTTCAACCTTCATGAATCTAACAATTATGTGTCTTGAGCTTGCTCTTTTCAAAGAGTATCTGTGTGATGTTCTCTGTATTTTCTAAATTTGAATGTTGGCCTGTGTTGCTAGGTTGGGGAAGTTCTCTTGGATAATATCCTGAAGAGTGTTTTCCAACTTGGTTCTATTCTCCCTACCACTTTCAGGTATACCAATTGAAAGTAGATTTGGTCATTTCATATAGTCCCATATTTCTTGGAGGCTTTGTTTGTTCCTTTTCATTCTTTTTTCTCTACTCTTCAAGCTTTATTTCATTAAGTTGATCTTCAGTCTCTGAGATCCTTTCTTCTGCTTGACCAATTCAGCTGTTGATACTTGTATATGCTTCATGAAGTTCTCATGCTATGTTTTTCAGCTCTATCAGGTCATTTATGTTTTTTTTTCTAAACTGGTTATTCTAGTTAGCAATTCATGTGACCTTTTTTCCAGGTTCTTGGTTTCCTTGCATTGGTTTAGAACATGATCTTTTAGCTCAGAGGAATTTGTTGTTACCCACCTTCTGAAGCCTACTTCTGTCAATTTGTCAACCTCATTCTCCTTCTTGTTTCCTTCCCTTGCTGCTAAGAAACTGTGTTCCTTTGGAGGAGAAGAGGCATTCTGGTTTTTGAAATTTTCAGCCTTTTTGCACTGGTTTTTCCTCATCTTCATGGATTTATCTACCTGTGATCTTTGATGCTGGTGATCTTCAGTGGGGTTTCTGTGTGGACATCCTTTTTGTTGATGTTGATGCTATTCCTTTCTGTTTGTTAGTTTTCCTTCTAACAGTCAGGTCCCTCTGCTACAGGTCTGCTGGAGTTTGCTGGAGGTACACTCCAGACCCTGCTTGCTTGGGTATCACCAGCAGAGGCTGCAGAACAGCAAAGATTGCTGCCTGCTCCTACCTCTGGAAACCTCACCTTGAGGGGCACCTGCCAGATTCCAGCTGGAGCTCTCCCGTATGAGGTGTCTATTGACCCCTGCTGGGAGCTGTCTCCCAATCAGAAGGCACAGTGATCAGGGACCCACTTGAGGAGGCAGTCTGTCCCTTAGCAGAGCTCCAGCACCATGCTGGGAGATCTGCTGCTCTCTTCAGAGCTGGCAGGCATGAACATTTAAGTCTGCTGAACCTGCACCCATAGCCACTCCTTCCCCCAGATGTCTCTCCCAGGAAGACGGAAGTTTTATCTATTAGCCCCTGACTAGGACTGCTGCCTTACTTTCACAGATGCCCTGCCCAGAGTGGAGGAATCTAGAGAGATAGTCTGGCTGCAGCAGCTTTGCGGAGCTTTGGTGAGACCCCAGTTCGTACTTCCTGGGGTCTACTCAAGCCTCAGTAATGGCAGACTCCCCTCCCTGCATCAAGTTTGAACATCCCAGGTCAACTTCAGACTGCTGTGCTGGCAGGAAGTATTTCAAGCCAGTGGATCTTAGCTTGCTGGGCTCCATGGGAGTGGGATCCACTGAGCAAGACCATTTGGCTTCCTGGCTTCAGCCCCCTTTCCAGTGGAGTGAACGGTTCTGTCTCACTGGTGTTCCAGGTGCTACTGGCGTATAAAAAGGAAAAACTCCTGCAGTTAGTTTGGTGTCTGCCCAAATGGCTGCCCAGTTTTGTGCTTGAAACCCAGGACCCTGGTGGCATAGGCACCTGAGGGAATCTCCTGATCTGTGGGTTCGAAGATTGTGGGAAAAGCATACTCTCTGGGCCAGATAGCTCTGTCCCTCCTGGCACAGTCCCTTATAGCTTCCCTTCACTAGGGGATGGAGTTCCTCAACCCCTTGCACTTCCTGGATGAGGCAATGCCCCAACCTGCTTCAGCTTGCCCTCTGTGGGCTGCACTCACTGTCTAATCAGTCCCAATGAGATGAGCTGGGTACCTCTGTTGGAAATGGAGAAATCACCCACCTTCTGTGTTGAACTCTTTGGGAGCTACAGACCAGAGGTGTTCCTATGTGGCCATCTTGCCAGCCCAAAGCCTAACTTTAATAGGCAGAATAATCTCTTTCCTCTGAGCACCAGTTCATCTTGTACATAGCTTAATTAATGCATTTAGACAGTACACATAAGACATATAAAAGGAGAGGGCTGAAAAAATAAGACATTGTTAAAGTTAACATTAATATGCAATACTTCTGAGATGTAATTATAAAGATATAATTAAGAAATAAAACATTTCTAAAATGCAGAAGTTTTGGGTGATTCCCATTTATACCGCATATGACATTGTATTTCAATGATTAATTGGCGGACCCTCCTAGGCCAACTAGGCTGTGAGCTTTTTAGGGAAAGGAACACGGTCTTTTAAAATCTTGGTATCTTTTTGAACCTTGATATCTTATTCAGTGTCTGTTATACAGTAAATGCTTAGTAAAATATATGGAATAAATAAATGCCAGCCTGTAAGTTATTACTCTAGAAAACTTACATCTGCTTAAAAGTGGAGATGACCCAGTTGTGACTTCTTTTATTCTATTTTTTTATTGCCAAAATCCATTTAGCCTATTCATCTGGCCAAGCAGATGTCCTCTTTTACCCCCAGTTACTTATTTCATATACATCATTCCCAGAACTTGAATTCAATAGAAAAGCTGATATGAGCAGAATATTATGTACGTTTATATTAAAATTAAATATCACAATCACTCATTGGATAGCTACGTATCAATTTACATCAAAAATAAATACGATGCATTTTTCTTAGGATGCATATAGTAATTAGCTTTTAAATGAGCAGTGAAAAAGTATTTCAATATTCATACCTTTTGACTATAGTTCAATATTTGAGCTATCTTGTGTAGGTGTGATTAAATGAAATGACAACAAATTCAATTTGTTCCATTAGACCGTAGGTAATAGAAACATTATACAACACGTGAGTAATTTAGACCTAATAGGTTAAATGAAGACCATCTTTTCTAAATCTATGATCCTATTAATTCATTTCATTTAATGAATTACCTATAAATAAGATAATTAAAATGCAAACTTCCATTAGGATTTACTCAGCCCTTTTGTGCTACACTTCATTTAATAAACAAACTTCATAAACTAAAGGGGCATGCTTTCATTTTTTTTTCTGCACAGATGAAGCTTTAAAATAAACTTTCCCACCTTCTGTTAAGCTTTCAGGGAGGCATCTGTGCCTCTGTAACTAAGCAGCTAAGAGGCTAAGCCACATATTTTTCAGCTGCAAAGTCCAATCTGGATTCCTCCACTGTCTCATTTCCTATGAGAGTCTATGGCAGCCCTGGCAACTCTGCTCTGATGATGGAGGACGGTGAAAGAGAAGCTTGTAGATAAGTCTAAGTTGGTCTTGGGCCAGACTATTTGTTGTTCATGCATTTCCTGTAATGTATGATTTTATGAGATGCTGGCCTACCAACAACAGGAAGAATCAGTTTTCTGACGAGGACGTAACTAACTTAACAGAGGTTAGAGAATGAACACTGAAATGCAAAATCACAAATGAAGTACTGAGGTTATCTCTTTAAGGACTAGCATAGAATTCTTATTTTGTCATTATGTGTTCCTAAGAATAAACACAGAATTATAGAGAAATTACTAACAAATTTGACAAAATTGAATAGAAAAATGACCTATGGAATGATGTTGATTAAATCAAAAACTGCTTCTTGGCTCAAGTATAACTTAACACAGGCAACAAAGGCTCAATTGAAACAATTATTTCAACCACATTTTTAATTAATATCAAATATATCAATTGAATTTGCTCTTTAAGAAATAAATATGGGCTGGGATTACAAGTGGCTCACACCTGTAATCCCAACACTTTGGGAGGCCGAGGCAGATGGATGACGAGGTCAAGAGATCTGGACCATCTTGGCCAACATGGTGAAGCCCCATCTCTACTAAAAAATATAAAAATTAGCTGGGCGTGATTGTGCACGCCTGTAGTCCCAGCTACTCGGAGGCTGTGGCAGGAGAATTGCTTGAATCCAGGAAGCAGAGATTGCAGTGAGCCAAGATCGCGCCACTGCATTCCAGCCTTGTGCTTGGCAACAGAGCAAGACTCTGTCTCAAGAAAGAAAGAAAGAAAGAGAGAGAGAGAGGAGAGAGCAGGGAGAGAGAGAGAGAGAGAAAGAAGGAAAGAGAGAGAGAGAGAGAGAGAGCTATGGGAACTGCTTGTGAAAAGTCAATTATTTTCTGAAGGATATATTTGGATCCTCATTTATCTGAATAGAAAAGTAGATTTTCATATCCAGCACTAAGGCTACTTCAAGTGATATCTAGAGACTATTTTGACCAGTTGGTCCATTTAAATTGATATTGAGGCAAATGTATTATTTTTATGACATGACCACTTTCTTATCCATCTAGTCTGATAGCTGCTAACACTTGGAAAATGAATGAAGTGTATTTTATTCCCAGGGCAGACCTCTCAGGAATACCTCTCCAGAACACTAAATTATAGCAATAAACTGAAGACAAAATAAATTGTCTAATCTGTGTCCATTTTGTAAGACATTTTTCTTCATAGCAAGTTTTGATTAATACACTGAATCTTTTGAGAAGCCATATATATTGAAGAAGGTAAGCTCTGAAACTAAAGCAAGGCCCAAGTTTCAGCCCCAGAAATGTGTAAATTTTTATATACTTTTTGACTGATACCATAATGTATGCTTTTGCTTTTTAACTATTTTATAATAAATATATCCATATTTTAGATATGGTACTTACTTAGGGACCACACATATGTTGCATCATATTAAGGTACCAGAAGTATGGAACCATCTCCTTAAATTATTTCAAGTACCTTTATTCATAACCCTGGATTTGTGTGTTTTTATTTTTATTTAACACATATTTGGGAATGCAATTTTCAAGTAGCAAAAAAAATTAATTTGCACAGTTATATGTTACTTATTAAAAGGGTTGAAGTCAACTCAGTTACGTTGTAATTCAGTGAACCGTCTTAACAATTGAGTGGTTGGCATACACTGTGCTTACTGTACTGTAATTGTGGCAGCATTGGAGGATTGAGCTTGTTCTTGCTAAATCGCTATGTATAAAGTAGGGCCTTAAGGTTGCAAACCTTTTATTCCCTATATGCTAGTTTAGTGATCTTTACTGCAAATATTATATCATCAAACATCTGAACTTGTATATAATTCATCAGGAAGATATTATTTTCATCAAATAATACCCCAATTTTGTAATGAAAAGCATGATGCTTGCAAGCATTCACTCCACAGGCAGTCAGATAAAGATGCCCATGGGTTTAGTTTTGGCCTCTTTGGAAAAGTGAGGAATATGACAAATGACTGATACAGGACAGACAAAAAATTAACTGTTTTAAGTCCATATTAGAAACTTTTGTGTCTTCCAAATTTATGAATATACAGCACAAATAACATAAAGGCTTGAAAACGTTCTTAACCAAAGCCTCATGTCCAGAAGAAAAGGAATGGATAGTTTCATTCTTTCATATAAACTTTTTTCTTTATTTCCTTTTATGAGTTTTACAAACTTTGTTCAAAGCATAAATCTGAGGAAATGTTAGAGCTGGCATTCTTCTTTGTAATTTGTGCAAAACTTTGATTTGCCCAGTTGCGTCTTCTTAGATTTCTTGTTTTCTATCACTGGCAATGAGTTGCACACACACCCAAAATTTGTATCTCATTATAAGGATTACTAGGTAAACTTGATAAATTAGAAACCAACACATCAAAATCAAAATTATAAATGTTGAGTTGACTAACCTCAATATAATAAGTTAATTGATTCTAAATCAAATTTCAGCAAGATTATAAACTACTATATGCAATGAGTTTTCCAGTTAACTCATATACTTGAAACTATAGTTATTCAATTTTTGAATATCAAATATCTACTGTCATTTTAAAATAGACTACAAGAAAGACTACTCTCAACATGTATGCCCAAAAACAGGAAAACGTATTTTATTTAAGAAAAAAAAAATCCCTTGTGTTAGCTAATGTTGAATAGTTTTGCTAATTTAAAACTTTTTAACTTGCAAAGTTAAACATTGTAAAGGTAGATTATGATATGTAAGTGTCTTTCTTTTTGTAGGCTCCGAATTTCCCTGACCAAATGCAACTAAAGTTGTCTCAGACATAGCCTATTTCCATACCAGCTTGTATATGAGTATGGATATATTACATGTATGCACACATACCCTCTGTAGTTGTATCTTTCCCCTCATCTTAAGATCTGCACCTAGCTTCTATAGTTTTGACACATACATGGTCTTCTGTATTTTATTTTTTTTTAGATTTAAAAAAATATCTTGGAAATGATTTTATATTTGTATTTTATTCTTTTCATCAGCTGCACTGTGTTCCATTGTATTGTCACATGATTTTTTACACCAGTCCGTATGTCATTAGGTATTGGTTTCTCTAGTCTTTCATTAACATAAAAATGCAGTAATGGGTATTTTTACTCAGTTATTATAATGTACTTATGTGATAACCTAACTGACTCCATCTTAGCTGGAAAATCCATTTTTTGCTTCTCCCTCCCTGCCATGTCTCCCTCAGGTGCATAACTGGGCCACACTGATGCTGTGCTTATGTCATGCTGACTCTGTGCTTATCCTACCATATAACTAACATAACTACATCCTGCTTGGCAAGCACACCTGCTATTGTGAATAACACTCTTTGAATCCCCCCTTGATGATTATATGGAAATACCCTTAGCAACCAACAATCCTGGGAACCTCCTGCCCCCTGGTTACTGGCTTCCCTATCTAACTTGCTTGTTCTGCTTCTGTAAAATTTCCTTTCAGCTAGGCTCCCCCTCCCCTACCTAAAGCAAGGTATAAAAGATAATCAAGACCCTTCCTTGGGGCCAAGAGAATTTTGAGTAGTAGCTGTCTCTCGGTTGCCAGCTAATTAATAAAGGACTCCTGAATCAGAACTCAGAGTGTGGCGTTACTCTGTGACTCACTTGGTTATTACACCTGACTGAGAGTAATTTGAATATAACTTTCTAAAAATTGAGTTGCAGCGTCACAGAATGGGTACATTTTTATTACTGCTAATTGTTAGCAAATTTCTTTCCAAAGAGTTTCCCATATCCTTCCCTGCTGAACAAAGCAAAAATGTCAAAGTCACACACTCCTGCTATACTGGTTTCAAATATCATCCCTGTCAATCGTGCAGGGGGAAAATGTCCCCACGTGATTATTCCTTTGATTTACATTTCCCTAATTATAAGCGAGGTTGAGCATCTTTTCATAGGCTTTTGCAGTGAATTAGCTGTTCATATACTTTATTTTACATTGTTTGCTGGTAGTGTTACTGATTTTTAAGAGCTTTTAATATGTTATAAAACTCCATCTTTTTTTTTAACTATAATGCTTTTTGTAAATGATAGACATGTCCTTTGTTTACAGTATACATTACATGCAGACATTAAAAATCTTAAGTGGTCAAATTTTTAATCATTCTGTAATATTTTCGAAGTTTGAAATAATACCTAGAAAGACCTTTGTACTTACAATTATTGTTTTAATTAATTTTTTTAAAACATGTTTAAAGTTTTATATTTTTTACAGCTAAATCTTTGATTCTTCTGGAATATACTACCATAGTATCTACAAATGATAATGTATATCTTCCTGTAAATTTTCTTTTTTTATTCTTAAGATGCATTAAACTTCTTGGATCTATATATTTTAAATTGTTCTCAAAATCAGAACATTTGGCAATTATTTTTCCATTCTTTTTTTCTGCGTACTGTCGCCTACCTCTTTCCTAGTACCCCAATTGTTTGATGTTAAACTGCCTGATATTTTGTCACAGGTCATAGATGTTCTTCATTATTTTTCAGTCTTTTTTGTTACTGTGCTCTCAGGAGCTCAGCTGAGCTGAAAGAAAGAGAGCTAAGCTACCAGGTGCTATAGTAGGTGAGTAAAGCAACAAGCCAAAAATAAAAATAAGATTTTAATCACTTATTGGAGTGGAATAAGCAAGGGGCCCAAACTGGAGAGCACACCACCCGCTTCCATGCCTCCTTCCATTTTCCCCCAGGAACCTAGAGGTTCTGCTGGGTCAGCATGTAGGTGGGGGTCATCTCACCATTGAAAGCCACAAACAAAAGGCTGAGGTAGTTGTGTGGATTCTGGGTGGCTTAAGGGAAGGTGAGGAACAGGGCCAGGAGTAGAATGTAAAGTTCTGGGTGCTGATTTAGAGTGGAGGAAAAGCGTATTCAGGATTTCTCCTTCCTTCTCTGCTGAGGCGCTTTCCCCAGTAAGGAGGCCTGAGCAGAGGTACTTGAAGATGTCTCCTGCCTGAAGCCTCAAACAGAGACCTAGGCATGAAGATGCCTGCAAGGGAGCCCCAAGTCCTTGACTGCAAATCCCCTTAGAGACTTCAGCACACTGGCTCGTCCCCGAGTCTGGAATGGGGAGGCAGCTCCCCTGCCTTCACCTCTTCTACAGGCCTGTCAGGTAAAGCCTTTGTAAGAGCCTATGGCCTGAAAAATCACACAGAGGACTGTAACTAAGAGCCACACTTAAGTGCTTCTTTTTGACAGTTCTGTTTCTTCAAGTTTACAGATACTTTTTTCTGCAGCCTCTAATCCAGTGTATTTTCCATTTCAGGTAATTTCTTTATCTCTAGAAATTCTACTTGAGTCTTTTTAATAATATCTTCCATTTCTCTCAGTATATTTATGTTTTCTTGTGTGTGTGTGTGTGCATGTGTGTGTGTGTGTGTGTGTGTGTGTGTGTGTATGCACGCAACATGACTGTTTATTCAGCTAGGTGAGGTGGGGTGAGGCTGAAAAGGGCATCAGCGAAGGGCAGTGTGATAGGAGTTGGTTTTATAGGTTTGGGGTGGACAGTGGAAAGTTACACAGTAAGATCAATTACAGCGGTGGGAGTAGGGACAGGCAGTGTACATTACCATAAGTTCAGTTACAATGGTGGGTGGGGTGAGTAGTTAAGATGGTAGGGTGGGGCGGAGAGTATTCACATTATCTAATAACAGTTAAGATTGCAGGGTTGGGGAAGCTCCCCTGGGCTATCAGGGATAATGGCAAAAGCAGGTGGTGAGGGGTGATCAGCTGAGACAGGCAGGACTTCAGACTTTCTGGGTCCCAGCTTGCACATGGAGGCCTGACATAGCTGCCTTTTTATATAGAGAGAAAGAATTAGAGAAGAGGGGGAGATAACAGGTTTTGGGAGGTGGGGGCAGAGTTTCTCAAGGCTACTTCATGCGTGACTCGGGGTGGTGCGGAAACGTAAAAATGGGAAATAATTTAGATTGCTGGGAGATTTCAGGGAAAGGGGTGGTACTGCGGGGATGTTAGAAGGAGCATTTGTCATATTGACTGATTGGTTATTGCTTGTATACGATTTTGAATTGAGAGATTAATTGGAAAAACACAGGTTTAAATAATAGAAGGAGAAAGATAGTATTAGAGGACTAGGGATTGGAAGAAGTCATGACTCCCAGTTAGAGAGTGTCCAGCCAGTCCAGCCAGGTCCAGAATAACCATTTGCCTGATTAGTGAGCTTTTGGGTTTTGTCTTTTCATGTATTGATGACATTATATACGAGGTCAGGCTGGTTTACATAAAAACAACATTTTTCATTTAGGAATAGGCAAATACCTTTTTCAGCAGTCAGTAAATTAAGACCTCTGCAGTTTTTGAGGACAACTGCAGCTAGGGAATTTACTTCAGCTTGAAGGAGGGGTAATGAGAAGTTAATTCTCCAATGCTAGCAGAGAAATTATTCGAGAGGCTATGGAAGGTGCCGATTGAAGTGGTAAGGCCTGTGCCGAGTGCATTCGTAATCCCTAACTCTACAAGTAAGGGGATTAATGGAATGACCCACTTGTGTCGTGTCGGGACCACAAGGGGAACAGGGAGGCTTTCATCCCCATTGGCAAACTGAATTCTGGGACTAAGGAAAACTAGGGTCCAAGTGCCTGTCCAGTTAGTAGGAAGGCAGAGGTAAGAAGAGGAAACAAAAGTTCTTGGTTTAGACAGAACTGGAAGTGTAAAGTGAAAAGATGAGAAAGTGTTCTGAGGGGCTGGGGCTTTGGACCCGAATTCCGATGGAACCAGCAAGGGCTGCGGCTGTTAAAGGTTGTAGCGGGGCTTGTGGAGGGAGAGCTTCTGTTTTTATGGTGCACGAGGAAGTGTGTGGTATGTATAAGCAACCACTCACTTTTATTAACAAGATTGGGTATGAGCAGAGAACAGGAGCCAGATTAAGAGTGAAATATTGTGCAGGGCGTGGTGGCTCACGCCTATAATCCCAGCACTTTGGGAGGCTGAGGCAGGTGGATCACGAGGTCAAGAGATCGAGACCTTCCTGGTCAACGTGGTGAAACCCCGTCTCTACTAAAAATACAAAAATTAGCTGGGCATGGTGGTGCACGCCTGTAATCCCAGCTACTCGGGAGGCTGAGACAGGAGAATTGCTTGAACCCAGGAGGCGGAGGTTGCAGTGAGGCAAGATCACGCCATTGCACTCCAGCCTGGGTAACAAGAGAAAAACCCCGTCTCAAAAAAAAAAAAAAAAAAGTGAAATATTAGCAGTAATTGCCTAGAGCCAAAGTGTAAACCAACAACTTAAACAAAAGCAGGGCATGTAAAAGTAAATGAGTACGGTGAATTTGATTATAGTCAGAGAGAAAATTATAGAAACAGAGAGTTTTTGAAGGGTGGTTTAAGCAGTAGGGGCGACTGCACAAAGCTGGAGAAGGTGAGGGGCTGAAAGTAAGTGTGTAAGATGTAAAGAGAAAACTTTGGAAGTTGTGAGAACTCTAGAGGGTAAGTGGGGCATAGCCTGTGATTGTGAGGGATTCTAAGAGTATTAGGGCGGCAGCTGCTGCCGCTCGTAGTCAAGAGGGCCAGTCCCGGACTGTGAGGTTAAGTTGTCTGGATGAAAAGGCTACAGGCTGTGGCCTGGCTCCTGTGTAAGAATTCCAGTGGTGCAGCCTTTTATTCCTGCTGTATAGATAGAGAAGGGTTCAGAGGGGTTGGAGAGCGCTAGTGTAGGGGCTGCCTCTAAGGCTGTCTTTAGCGACTGAAAGGAAGAAAGGGGGAAAATTTTTTGGTTTATGGGATCAGCTAAGTTTCCTTTCATAGGTTCATAAAGTGGTTTGGCTACAGGGGCAAAACCCTGGTATCCAGAGGCGAAAGTATCCTCCAATTCCTAGGAAGGAGAGAAGCTGTTGTTGAGCGGATGGGGTTGGGGTTTGGGAAATTAACTGGATACAGTTGGCAGAGAGAGCGCGTGTATGTTGGTGAAAGATTGTAACAGACGGGGAAGAAATTTGGGATTTAGAAAAAGCATTTTTGAGGTTAAGAACAGAATAATAGTTGTGGAACGGGGTATGGAAGATAGGAGGGTATAGGGGTTTGATACAACTAGGTGAATGGGAAGTACAGTCTGATTGATGAGGCAGAGTTCTTGGACTAGTTTGTAGAATTTGACTGGTTTTTTGGATAGCTAGGACAGGGGAAGAAATTTGGGCTTTGGAAGGGGATACTCGATACCTCTTTGAGTATAGATGCTGAAGAAGCAGGAGGGTGAATTAAAAGGGCATGTTGTAATAGATGGGTGATAACACGCTTTATGCCTTTTAAAGTCTGTTGTGGGATGAGGTACTGGCACTGGGCAGGGTAAGACTGGTTAGGTTTTAAGGGATGATGATGGGTGAGTGACTTGTAGCAACAAATGGGAACGTGGTGTTTTACACCCTAGGGTTAAGGTAGGGGGACATAAGGGGAGCTATTGAGGGAGGTTCTGGTCCAGGAAGGAGGATGGCAATGAGGTGTGGCTGTAGCCCAGGAGTAGTCAAGGAAGCAGACAATTTTGCTAGGTTATCTTGGCCTAACAGGGGAACTGGACAAGTGAGGATGATTGGGAAAGAATGTGGAAAGGAATGCTGGCCTAATTGACACCAGACTCGGGGAGTTTTGAGAGGCCTGGAGGCCTTGCCATTAATTCCCACAACAGTTTGGAGGCCAAGGAGATAGGTCCTTGAAAAGAAGGCAGCGTGGGGTGAATGGCCTCTGTGTTGATTAAGAAGGGGATGGACTTACCCTCTACCATAAGAGTCACCCGAAGTTTGGCATCCTTGATGGTCCAGGGGGCTTCCGAGATGCTCGGGTCGCATTAGTCTTCAGCCGCCAAGCTGAGGATTGGAGCTTTCGGAGCTCTGGGAACAGCAACGTGAGTCAGACAGTTGACTTTCCAAATAGTCGGTGGTGTGCATCTGTGGGCTGGTCTGATGACCCCAGGTCAGTAGGTAGATCTCCTCATGGAAGGAGCACAAGAACAGGAACAGGGGTTTGGTCTCCCTTAGGGGTTCCCTGTCCCAGATTTCTAGCACCAAATGTTAAAACACGAGCTTTGAATGAAGAGACTTCTTAAACAGGCTTTGTGTGAGCAACATGGCTCACGTGGGTGCAGGTGGGCTGAGGCTGAAAAGGGTCTATGTTTTCTTCCACTTTCTTAAACACAGAATAGCTACATAATGTGGGACAGCTGTTTAAATGTCTGCCAATCTGTTTGCCTCTTCCACCATCTCCGTCATTTCATGGTTGGTTTCTATTAATAATTTTTCTCCTAATTATGGAATATATTTTCTTGCTTCTTTGCCTACCGGGTAATTTTTTACAGGATGCCAGATATTGTTATTTTTACTTGGTTAGTTGCTGGATTTTGTTGTATTTCTTAAGATAGTTTTGGGTTTTGTTTTGGTAGGCATTTAATTAAAATAGGTAAAAAATCTTTCAAGGCTCACTTTAAACCTTGGCAGGGCAGGCCCAGAGCAGCCATTATCCTAGGGTTAATTTGGCCCTATTACTGACATGATGCCCTGCTGAAGATTCCACCCAATGCTCATGTATTAGAAGGTCTTTCTACTGTGGAGCACAAACTATGTCGATGTCTGTGTGAGCAGATTAGTATTTAGCCAAATATTCAGAAAGACCTCTGCAAATATCCAGAGCTCTTTCTCTCTTCATGCAATAATTGTCCCACAGTACTGCACCCTGTAAAATCCAGCTGTATTAGCCTCCCTGAACTCTGACCTCTGTCTCCTTAATTCAGGGAGACTGCAGGCACCTGTTTAAATTTTTTCTTCCCTGCACTGCAGCCTAGATACTGACTAAGCAGAAAGCTGGTGAATGTACAAGGCTCATTTTATTTCCCTTATTGTGGGAATCACATTCCTGTGTATTGCTTATTGTCCAGGCAACTAAATTATTTCATACATTTTGTCAAGTTTTCTAGTTATTTGAAGTGTGTATTAGTTTCTATTGCTGTACAATAAATTACCACAAAGTTACTAGCTTAAAACAACACACGCATGTATTATCTCACAGTTTCCATGGGCCAAGAATCTAGGTATGGTATAATATCTAGGTATGGTTCTCTGGTCAAGGTCCCACAAGCTTGAAGTCAAGATGTTGGCAGGACTGAGTTCTCTTCTGGACCTGGATGTCTTCTTCCAAGCTCATGTGGTTGTTGATAGAATTCAATTCCTTGCAGCTGGAGGCTGAGACCCCTATTTTCTTCCATCTCTCATCCGAGGGCTGCTCTCAGCTCCTAGAAATCGCCTGCAGTTCCTTGCTATGAGTTTCTCTTACAACATTACTTATTGGGCAACTTTATAAAGCCAAGCCCAGCCATGACAATCTCCTTTTTGATTCACTCAGACTCAACTGATTTGGAACCTTAGCTATATCTGTAAAATCCCTTTATCTTTCCCATGTTCTATTCACTTGAAGAAGATCACAGGTCCAGTATGGACTCAAGGGGAGGAAAATTATATGACTTATTGGGTGTAAACCTAGGGTGTGTCCATCACAAGACAACAGAGTAAATCTGGTCTTTATTACCTCCTTTTAGTCAAAATTAGAATCTTCCTTTCTCATTTTAATTGTTTCATCTTTTCAGATTGCACCAGCAAGTATAGCCATAAAATATTAAATAAGAGATATTACACAATCTTCTCTCGTTGCCGATTTTAAGGCAAATGTTTCCAATATTTTAATTTTTATCAAATTTTTATAAATCTGTTTATCAAAAATTAAAATGACCTAATTTTTCCCTTATAGGGAATTAAAATATTTTCTATTTTTATCTTAATACACAGTTTTCAAATTATGAAAAATGGTGTTAAAAAGCCCTTGAGCTCAGGTTGTTACAATGGTATTTCCTTATGAAAATAAAAAGGATTTTATCATTATAAGATCCTTAGTATTTTCCAACAAACTTTTGTGAATGGGATCTGAAATAGGCTTATTGTTGACCCTCTGTTATTTTCTTTTTCTGTCTTCCCCAGAACTTGTACACTCAGCACTACAGATATGTCCAAAGGAACTGTCACCTCTACCTTAACATTCACTACTCCAAACGTGTGTAATTAGTTCAATTATTCACATCTGCTGTTAACAGTCAGCAAATATTCCCCCAGGTGCTGAATTCCTGGCAACAGGGAGAGAGGAACAGAAAACATATTGCAGTATTACCACTCGTAGATGGCATAAGAGGAGTTAGAAAATGCTTTGAGAACATACAGAAATAAGAAATTAATTTGCCCAAAATATGAAGAAAGATGGAGACAAGAAAAATTTTGGAAAGATGTAGATATGGAACTTGGAAATTGGTAGAAATGTTCTAGTCAATCATAGGAAAGATGCTAATTGAACAGGAAATAACCATGGTGAGGCACAGAGATATTTAGGGAGAAAAAGCTGAAGATAGGCAGAAAGGAAGTTTACAAAGAGATTTTTGGAGACTGTGTCTTCACTAGAGACTTTTGGCTGTCTTTCCATGACCATGTGTCTGAATGAGGACTGATTCATCATCTCTCCCTCTCGTGTCTTGCTGCAGAGTCCAAGACATCTTTATACTGAATGTGTTTGTAAATCATAAACAATACAAATGTTAAGTATTAGCTCCAGTGTGTTCCAAGAGAGATCTATAGACTTAAATATGTTACATAATTATTCTAGCTCTTCAAATTGCAATGTCCAAAAAGTGATCATTGAATAAAATGAATAGAACGCTGATGGTAGTTATTTTAAATAGATGTGATAGTAGTGAAGCATTTCGGAAAGAAAGAAAATTGTGCGGAAAGAAAATCATTTAATCTAATATCACAAAAGAAGACTTGGCAGTTTTATAAAAGAGAAGAGATTATTAATCATTTGCATTTTTTGATTGTATATAGTCATTTTGCTCATTTGACATTATCCATTAAAATCTAATGCTTTATATTTCAGCACCTTTATGCTCATTTAATCCTTTCAGCTCATCTTAACAGTATGTGCTTTATTTGCTTTGCAGTAATGTCTAAAAGAAAGTTCTTAGATTATATTTTGTCAGATAATGGGAACTACTTAGTAACAATTTATTTATAGCAGGAGAAAGATGAATACAAGCAAATTATTTTTGCCTCCATTTGCTTTCCTATACCCAACAGATTGTAAACTGTTTGAAAGTAATGACTTTCTTCTCAACTTTAAATTCTTAGTGTCAAGCAGTATCTGGCAAAGAATAATCATTCAGTAAGTATTGTTGAATAAATCAATACATGAAAGAAATTATAAAAGAGAAAATATTGATTATTGATTAATAAATAGTTTAGACTCACAAATATAAAGGAAAAGCCAACTAATTCAATGAATTAATGTATTCTTCTAGCACATTAGCATAATAAAGATGATACTAAAGGCTCAGAGAAATTGGCATATTCAAACACCGCTTATGGAAATTAAATTGAACCAGATTTGATAAAAACTTTTATCACTAAAAACTATATCTTTCTACCCTAATTTCTTCTGGGAATCGATCTTAAGGAAATAATGTGATCTTTTCAAAAAGCAAGGCCCTCTCTGTTTTTACTCTACTTTTGGAAATTGACTGTATTAGCAGCTTAACATTGTGGAAAACACTAGAGTTAGAATCAAAAGGCTAGTCGATGAGTCTTTGCTCTACTGCTTCTCAAAATGTGACCCTGGGTAAATCTCTTAAATTCTTTGTTTCAATTCCTTATTTGTTTATCAATGATAATAAACATATATTTTAAGATATGTATATATATATATATATATATATAGAGAGAGAGAGAGAGAGAGAGAAATCTCTTAAATTCTATTTCAGTTCCTTATTTATCAATGATAAATATGCATTTTAAGATCTATATAGACAGACAAATCTCTTAAATTCTCTGTTTCAATTCCTTATTTATCAATGATAATAAATATATATTTTAAGTTATCTTTTAAGAGAGACAAATCAACCTATCATCTGCAGACCTTCTAGCCTTTCCAGATTATGCATTCTGTCATTAATCAGGCTGCAGTGACGAAAGCATTGAAATAATAAAGTCTTTTATCTGTGAAGGTGAAGGAAAAATCAGAAGAGGGTTTCATAAACAGTTTTTCCAAAAAATTAGTGAGAGAAAGGTAAGAGGAGAAATTTTTTAAAAGAGAGTAATTTAAGTTTCCATAAAATTATGAAAATATATAAATTCCAAATGCTTTAACTTTGTTGTGGTCTTCTGGTACATGATCCAGACTTGTAATACTATACCGTCTTGGAATATTTTCTAGCCTCCACCTTTCTTCTCTTAATCACCACAAATGTCTTGGATTATCTCATACGTTTCTTTCATTTAAAACTGGTGCAATGTTATTAAAATGAAGACCGTAATGAATCAACAGCAGTGCCTAAGTGCCCTTTAATAAGCTTGGAAATTGACTGTATTAGCAGCTTAGTATGATGAAAGACACTAGAGTGAGAAGTGAAAGACAAGTCCATGAGTCAGTCTCTGCTCCACTGTTTCTCAAAATAAGACCCTGGATAAATCTCTAAAATTATCTGTTTCAATTACTTACTTGTTTATCAATGATAATAAATCTTTACTTACCTATCCCTCTATGTCATTAGTTTATTGTAAAGATCAAATGAGAAATATAAATGGAAACATTTTCTGCATTAAAGTGATGTAGATATATTAATCATGAGAAGCAGTACTACTGATAACATCAGGACACCATATCTCACTTACGATCAAAATGTCTTCATCTGAAAGAAAAGGCCAAAGAATATTTCAGCATTCTTTCTCCAAAATTTCTTCTGCCACCTCTAAAACTCTTAACAAACCCTGTAGTTAAAGCAACTGTAGGAAGAACTTCAACACTTAAGAAGAATGACATACATAAATTAGCTGTGCTGCACACAAGTTTAACTCACGTGGGGAAAAATATCTACATGTGGTTCATTTTCACAACTGTGATCCTGATTATATGATAAAGTTTATACTTTTATGTTGAATGCTGTTAAAGAAGGTGGAATAATTGGATGCTGATGGAGAAATTGTCTAAAAATTATTCTTAATTTTCAAAAGCATTTCCAAATTTCATGAATGGTCTCTTGTGTCTTGAGGGCATCTTTATTATTTATAATTTTTTCATTTAAAATAAATTAATAATCATTGCTATTAAGTAGGGTTTCTAATTAAGCAACTTTTACTTTTATTATATGAAAGAAAATTGAGCCTTTCAAGAAAGACAACTGGAGAACTTTCTTCTTTTTGTGATATCTACTAAAAGGGCATAGCTCCTACATAGACTGAGGAAATCACTAAGTGGTAGAGCAATGGTTAATGACATTTATCACTGCAGGAAGTCTGCATGTAGCATGCTGAGGAATTTGCATTTATCAGTAAATCTCTATGAAAAAAAGCAATTTCAGTATGGCACATCTAATATTTATGGCATATGAGTTAGCACAAAAATTGTTCTTATGAAATCATTTTGAAAAATCTACTGATTGATTCATGTATCTCTGATATAAATTTTTCACTCCAGAAAAAATACACATCATTCTTCCCCTTTATAACTTTTAGATGGGAAGAAGACTAGAAGTCTAGTCATATGTTTGTTTATATGTGTGTGTGTACATATATATATTCATGCAACTAATGTTTCTGCTTGATTAGAGAAAGGGTATTTTAGAAGCAATGAAAATACATGGAAACATCCAGACTCCACCATTCTGTCCTGCTTTCTCACTGTCCTTTCCCCAAGACACACACACACACACACACACACACACACACAAATGCACACACACACATACACGTGCACACACACACATACACGCTCACACACACACATACAGATGCATTTACCTTAATTTTGTTTATTCAGAGAAGTTACTGAATGATTCCTGGCTCTTACCTAGTGATGGAGTTCAGGATATGTTACCCCAAAACGGCATTTGGGAAAACAGCAGAGGCAGGAAGTTCACTATCAACTTCTCTTTGCCTTTCTCCCCGGAAGCATGTCATAAAACCTAAGAAGGATTTTTAAATTATCCCCTCAAGCAAGTCAAAAGACCCTCATGTGAGAGGTGCCCACCCTATAGCCAGAGGAAAGGGATGTCCTTGTTTCTGAAGACATAGGAATACAAAAAGAATCTGAACAAATGGGCCTTGCTATGATTCCCCCAATTTATTATCATTAGATCATAACTTTTGCCCTGTAATCATGTTTCTCCATGACTATTCTTCATCAAACCTACTAACAAACATATACAAGTTTAACTGCCTTTTTAGGTCTTCCTTTCTTTGTTAAGGCTCCCATGTGAAGTACAACTTACATTAAATAAATGTGTATGCTTTTCTCTTGATCATCTGCCCTTTTGTTGTTAGGCCTTCAGCCATGAACCTAGGAGAGGGAAGGAAAATATTTCTCCTTCCCTTCACCCAGTCATATATAACCAACTTGTATTAAATATTTGTCAGTTGCTTTATTTTTTCCAGTCCTTAGAAATGATGAAAAATAAAACTCACAGGAGGGTTTGAAAAGAGTTTAGAACTAGTGAGTTTTAAAAATTGTTCCCAGCTAACTTAAACAGGTTTTTAATATATATGTAATAGATTAAATATATACAAAATTATAATTACATTTAATTAATACATAGAATAGATTTGGGGTATACAAGCCCAGTTTGGTTACATGGGTATATTATCAAGTGATGAAGTCTGTGTTTTAGTGTAAATGTCACCCAAATAGTGTACATTATAACCATTAGGTAATTATTTCATCCCTCACCTCCCCCCATTCTCCCTTCATTTTAACATTTGACTAATGGAACCCTTTTTGTAAGGTGATATTACA
Source organism: Cebus imitator (assembly GCF_001604975.1). Lineage (NCBI taxonomy): Eukaryota > Metazoa > Chordata > Mammalia > Primates > Cebidae > Cebus > Cebus imitator. Next base: position 4,468,993 of record NW_016107341.1, read on the forward strand.
TAAAAATGATAAATATCAATAAATGTGAAAGAACATCTGAATCAACTAATAAGCACACTAACATTCACAAATACTTCATGTTACCTTTAGAGAAAAAAGCAGAGACAAGATAATTGCAAAATGATGAACACTTTCAATATTCAACATCCTTAGAATGCAGACCAAGTTTGGCATATTTGATTTACAGGCTTCATGTAAAACTACCCATATTAATAAAATATTGCCTGCTGTGGAATGCAGACAGTCGTTTTATCTGTGTACCTACAATAAAAAGGTAGCACTGCCAGTCAGCTAGTTGTGTTGTTTCAGAATCCAGATTAATAGCCAATCGACTTGGAAGTTAATTCTTCATTTACACTGGGGTGCATGTATTGTCTATTTCTGACGGAATGGGTTTTGCTCTAATCAATAAGTGTATCAGCCTAGTTGTTCATCTTGTTGGAGAGGTCAAAACAATGACAGAGGTACATCTGTTTTTATGTCAAATAATGTCTGAGGTAATGAATCCTCTCCAAGTAGCTAACAACATTCTTGCAATTGTCCTTCAGTCTCCCACTATGGACTTGATCATGATTAATCTGAAGCATTTGGGGAATTGAAAGTGTTGGCACTTCCTAAACCATTTTTAATCTAAAATTTATATTCATCTATGAGGTATTTTCAGCTCTTGAATAGTGACCCCATTGCATAATATACGTCTAAGATGAGGCTTATATAAAGGCATTTGCATCTATGGGAAAATGTAGCAGAAAGATTGTTCTAAAATGTAGCCAGTAAAAATTGTTTTCAGTTACCTACATAACAATAAAACACAACTGCAGGGTAAATATTACACTTACTGTGCTAATAATCAAAATGTGTAATGAATAAAAAATACATGTAAATGCATATTAACCTATATATCATGTTAATACTTGGCGAATGGAATCCTAATATTGTTTCTACTTGACTAAATGAGGACCACCACAAGTTTATAGGAAAGTAAAACATGAAGAAACGTTTAGGCAAATGCAAAAAGTTTCTACAAGGAAGTTATTTTGAAATAAAAAATATGAAGGGGACGTCTTGCTTGCTTGATGGATAGGGTAAGTTGTTTCTGGGTAGATTAAGTTATTGTATTTCATCAAGCCTATTTCCTATAACAGAATTGGATATGATAAATAGATTCAGCCACTCTGATTTGTAGGCACTTGCTGAATTGCTACCATTCATGTTAGCCCCCACTTTGGCATTGATTGACCACGTAGTCCTGTCACTTGAAGCAAGTCACTTAAGTCTTGAGTCATCAGTAACTAGATTGGTAAAATATGGAAAGTAACTCCTTATCAAACAGCCATCCTTGGAAATGGTGCACTCTTCAGGCTATGGTATGAAGTGCGGTCTTACAAATGGACTTGGGACTCAATTAGCAGAATAATTAGCAACAAGTGGAAGTGGACAAGCCATCAGTGTCTGTGAGAACTATAATGAGCTAACTGTAATTATCCAGAACTGTCCTTCCCCCTTTCTATGACTTTGGGATTTTATGCTCTAGTAAAATCGCAAAACTTTAGGCAAACATGATTTTCAACTTACTTTTTCAACTAAAGACTTAAATATTAAACACCTAATACCAGCATTATTTCACAAATTGAAGGGCATTTTAACCTCAAAAATGGAAAGGACATCACCACACACACACACACACACACACACACACACACACTCTCACACACACACATATCTATGTTATATATATAAAGCATTTATATATATAACATTGTCACATATATAGTATATATGTATATATGTAAATGTTTATACATATATATGTGTGTGTGTGTATATATATATATATATATATATGTGTGTGTGTGTGTGTAACAATGTATTTTTACTACAGTTTTCTGAATTGTTTTATTAGAGAAAACTTGCTCATTTACTGGTCCCAGAGGATAGATAGGCATTTGAGGGGCATCATTTTGGAGCACTAGCAAGGTGCTACAGTAACGAGATTCTGATGTTGGCCAGACTGTGGAGGTTCAGGAAGACAGGCCAGAATGCAGTGTCCAAGGTCCAAAGTAGCCAGCAGTGCCTTGGTTTCAAGCCTGAGGCTCATAAACAGCCAGATCCTGAGAGAAGCACACTGGCCTTAGAGAAAACAGGAGCTGGCCAGGTTACTGAGGTCAGCCTCAGATTTGAAGGACAATATATTGAAGCCAAATCTGTAGGTCAAAAGTAAAACGTCTTAGTAATAATGACGTATCCCAGCTAATAGACTGGCATAAAACGAGGAATAAAAGAGAAGCTTAACCCTGTGTCGCCTTGGTTTCTCTGAAAAATTAGTAATACTCTTTAAATTACCGGGAAAGAGAGAGACTTGATTTTCATCATGTGGCCAGAGCTGAAGCTTTGTGTAGTAGTCATATTCCCAGCTAAGCAGATAGAAAGTTTTGGGGTCAGGGCTCCTTGCAGCTCATTACATTGATGGGTGACATAGGTGATCCACATCATGAGAAGTCTCTCTATATTATTTTTCTTATTTCTCTAGAAAAATGGGATGAAATGTTTACAAGTAATTTTCTCTCTGTGTAGTGGTTTTAGTAGTGTTTAGAATCATGAAAAGGAGTCAGAGAATTGGCAGAACAGCTCTTTTTCTTGAGTGAAAACTAGGTAGTATTATCATCATAATTCATCTGCAGACCAGTCCTCTTTCATTGGCCTACAATCACTTCGACTTACTGCAGAGGTAATCAAGCAGGAAGTTTATAAAAAGCACAACATTTAGAGCACAATTTTTTAGACGTGTCTATAGCCATAGGATTGGGTTTCATTACTGTTATATTTCATTAAGTTGCATAACTAAAACTAAAATTTATCAACATCTTCAACTGTTTTTAAAATGTTCACATTTTGTTGAACCATCCTTTAACTCAGGCAGTGGCAAACTATAGCCCATAGATCACATCTGGTTTGCTGTCTCAGTTGGTGTGACTCTCAAGATCACATCTGGTTTGCTGTCTCAGTTGGTGTGACTCTCAAGATCACATCTGGTTTGCTGTCTCAGTTGGTGTGACTCTCAAGGTCACATCTGGTTTGCTGTCTCAGTTTGTGTGACTCTCAAGATCACATCTGGTTTGCTGTCTCAGTTTGTGTGACTCTCAAGATCACATCTGGTTTACTGTCTCAGTTTGTGTGACTCTCA
>NW_016107341.1:4472196-4477441 GCF_001604975.1 Cebus imitator
AAAAATAAAAAATGCTTTTTATAAATGAACATTTGCAACCAATTTAATGATAGGGAACACTAACTTTGAACATTATTTATGGAAAATATCATGCCTCCAAACAAAGAATTTAAGTCTCTTTATTAGTTGACTAATATTACAAAAAATTATACTCAGGTATTATACTTTTAATTTTGTCAATAAAATATGAAAATACTTTATCTCACTGTATGAAAATCTATACAATATCTCCAGTTTTTCCTTTTGTTCATAAAGCCTGAAACAGTTGTTACCTGGATTTACAGAAAAATTTAACCACCCCTGTTATAAATCATCAAAGAAAGTTTGTCTTCTGCTCATTATATATTTAGATACAGAACAATTTATTTTAAGTCTTTAAAACAGTATTTGGTACATATGGCAAATTTGATTAATGAATATTTCTATATGTAAGAATATAAATGATAAAGGCACTTGAATTTGATGGATTCTGTCCTACCAACTAAGTAGAAAGACACTTACATTGATGAAAAAAAAATGTTTGTGTCAAAATCTAAAATAAATTAACATGAGAATACTCAGCAAAATAAAGTGAATTCTGGACACTATACTAAATATATTTGTAGGATTTTAAATAATATGAAATGATTAAAAATGAGATAATGCATAAGGATTATAGAGTGGGAAGACCAAATATATCACATTAAAATAATGAAAATAAGTTATACTTAAAAAGAAAAAATTTCTAATTGCTCTCAAAAGAATAAAAAGAAATAAAAGCAATAAGTTGTATAGAAAAGAAAAGCTTTTTGTCAAGATAAGGTGCATTTTTTTAAGTTTTTAATTTATCCACTAATAGACATGCTAATCCATTAATAGAAATAAAGTCATATAAAATGTTACAGAATAACCAATAGATCAAAATTATCAAAGAAGGTATATTGCCAAGAATTAAAGAATGAAAAAAGTAATGCTTCTTGACTTTAAGTACTATGTATCTATGCTGTTATTTCTAAAAAAAAAAAAAAAAAAGTAGTGACATGAAGAAAAATATTGAGTGACATGAAGATAATCACACTGAGAACCCGACAACTAAAACCAACTCTAGTAATTAAAATATATATTCAAACATTACCCACTCTTCTCAAAGGCAAGATGAAATCAAAACCATGACCTATCTTTGAGCTAGAATTACAAAATTATATATCAAATAATAGGACTGTGCCCTGTTATTTACTTTTAAAAAAGTGACTATATGCTCATTGCACATTGAAAGTAAACTATTAAGATGGGAATATATAAATTCAATTTGATGTCCTTTAAAATTGTAAACAAAGATGCCAAGATAGACAAATGTCACCTACTTTATATTATTTTGCCTAGTTATGTTGATGATATTTCATTCCCCTGCCAGGTCTAAGAAACTGCAAGAATAAGATGGTTAAATGCATTAAGAAGGTTAAAGCCAGTGATGGAAGCTCACTGCCAGAAAGTGGCAAAGCCTAGATTCTAATTCAGCCCTGCTTGAATTCATAGGACTAGAAGGTATTCATCACCATTCCTCATTTTAAAGTTGAAGAACCTAAGATATAAGAAGCAATAATTTCTCCCAGGTTGCTTCTATTATAATTTGGTCTTGTTCTGATAAATAATTTTTTTTTTTTTTGAGTTGGAGTTTTACTTTGGTTGCTCAGGCTGGAGTGCAATGGCACTATTTCAGCTCACCACAAAGTCCGCCTCCTGGGTTCAAGCAATTCTCCTGTCTCAGCCTCCTGAGTAGCTGGGATTACAGGCATCCACTACCACACCCAGTAGAAAGATACATATGTTATACCTAGAAATTTTCATATTAAATTTTTATTCTGATGTGGATCTTCACATAATTTTTCTATGCCGGTATGATTAATTAGCGAGTCAATAACATTAATCTCATTTCAATAGAGAATAATATTTTAATGTCATCAGAGATTTATTTCAGTATTCCTACTGGATCATGACCTGATAGCAGCTGACCAAAACACAGACATGGAGTTCTCCTTCCTAAGCTTTTTCCTTCATATTTCACAGTCCTTTTAAGCTTTTTAATTCATATCCAAAAATTCAACTGTCAGTGTTATAAAGGGTTGATAACGATATTTCTCCCTCAATCATCCCTGTCAATTCTCTACAGAGGTCAAACATGTATATGCCTTTTAATAAAAATATCTTTTTGAATTCTTTAAAGGTAAAACTCAACATATTCTAAATGAAACCCATTTTTCCACCACTAATGCCTGTACCCCAAAACTGTTTATCTGCTTGTAGCTATAACCACTGACTTAGGCTGTTTTCTGCTGCTATAAAAGACTACCTGAGACTGGAGTAATTTTTAAAGAAAGAGATTTATTTGGCACGTGATTCTGGAGGCTGAGAAGTCTGAAAGCATGTTACTGACATCTGTCAATGGCCTTCGTGCTGATTTACTCCATGGCAGAAAGGCAAGAAAGCTTGTGTGAAAGACAGGTTGCTTTTATAACAAACCACCCTGACAAAAGCTAACCCATTCTCACGAAAATTAATCATATCCTGCAATAACAGCATTAATATATTAATGAAGTCAGAGCCCTCATGATCTATCACCTCTTAAAGGTCCCACTTGTTCATAGCATTACAATTGAAGTTAAAATTCAACAAAAGTTTTGGAGGGGACATTGAAACCAAAGCATTCCATCCCTGGCCCCTAAAACTCATGTCCTTCTCACACACAAAACACATTCATTCTATCCCAATAGCCCCCAAAGTCTTAATTTATTCCAGCATCAACTCAAAATTTCAAAATCCGGTGTCTCATCTGAATCAGACATGGGTGAGACTCAAGGCACAATTCATCCTGATGCAAACTCACTCCAACTGTGAGTCTATGAGCTCAAGTTATCTACCTTCAAAATACAATGGTGGGACAGATAAAGGGTAGACATTACTATTCCGAAAGGGAAAAATGGGTAACAATTAAAGGGTTACTTTTCCCAGGTAAGTCCAAAATTCAACAGGGAAAACAACAGTAAATCTCAAAATGCTAGAATAACCTCCTTTGACTCCATGTCTCACTGGGCACACTGGTATGGGGATTGGACTCCCAAGGCCACAGGCAGCCCCATCCCTATATAGCTTTGCAGGGTGCAGGTCATGTGGCTGCTCTCATGGGTGGGAGGTGGGTGCCTGTAGCTTTCCTACACTGGTAGATCTACAGTTCTGGGGTCTCAATCTTGGTCCCACTTCCCATGCAATTCCTCAGTCCCAGTCACAATTCCCATGCACTACCCTAGTGGGGACTCACTGCAGTGACTCAGCAGAGGGGACCCACCTCTGTCTGGGTGCCCAAGCTGTCCGACACATTCTTCAAAATCTAGGTGGAGACTACCATGTCTCCAAAATACTTGCTTTCTGTAAGCCTGCAGAATTAGCACCATGTGAATGCTGTCAAGCTTAAGCCTTGTGCCTTCTGTAGCAGTGGTCCCAAGCTACCCTTGGGCCTGCTTGAGCCACAGCTGGGGTGGTTGAGGAGCACTGCACCAGAATGCAGGGAACAGAGTCCAGGCAGCAGGCTTTTGGAAGGTGCTCCACGTCCTTCGCCAGAAACCATTCTGCCCTCCTAGAGCTCTGGGCTTGTAATGGGAGGGGCAGCCATGAAGATCTCAAATTGTAGATTTTCCCCCATTGTCCTGATAAAGAGCATCTGGCTCCCTTCTTTGGGTACTAATTTCTCCTGAAGATGCCTTTTCACTCTTTACATGACAAGGATGCAATTTTTAAAAATCTTTTTGTTCTGCTTCCCTTTTAATTATATTTTTGTATCTTTAAATCATTCCTTTATTCTCTGACCTTACTGTAAGTAACCAAAAGTAGCCACATGGGTCCCTCAGTATTTCATTTTGAAAAATCTTCTGCCAGATATCCTAGTTCATCACCCTTAAATTCCACCTTCTATTAAGCCCCTGGGCATGGACACAATTCAACCAAGTTCTTTGCCACAATTTAACAAGGATAATCTTTACTCCAGTTTTTAGTTTCTTTTTCTTCAATTCTGAGACCTCATCAGAATAGCCTTTACTGCCAGTATTTCCACCAGCATTCTGGTCACTTCCACTTAGATAATAACTACGAAGTTCCAGACTTTCCTTACAGCTCTTCTCTTACGAGCTTTCACCAGAATTTCCCTTACTGCTCTGTTTATGGCCAGCTATCCTTTCTCTAGCCTGCTCCATAAAGTTCTTGCAGCCTCCACCCATTATCTAGTTTTGGAGTCATTTTCATGTTTTCAGATCATTGTTACAGCACCCATCACATTTCTTCGTTTGATTTTTCTTAGTTGGTTTTATGTTGCTGTAATGGAATATCTGAGATTAGGTATTTTATTTTTTATTTTTTAATAGGGGTTTATTTGGTTTGTGATTCTTTGGGGATGGGAAGCCCAAGAGCATGGTACCAGCATCTGGCAAGGCCCTTCTTGCTGCATCATTCCATGGCAGAAGGGCAAGAGAGTTCCTCTGAGAGAGTGCTAACTTTCTTAACAACCCACTCAGGCAATAACTAACCCACTCCCGAGATAACAGCTTTGGCAAAGCCTTCATAATCTAATCGCCTTCTAAAACTCCCACTTCTTAATATTGTTGCAATGGCAATTAAACTTCAGTATGAGTTTTAGAGGGGACATTCAAGCCATAGCAACGACCATCGCATTAGGTACCCAAATCTGAATCCTGTCGTCAATTTAGATACTGACTTCTCCATCATATTTCATCTTCATTCAATCCTTGTACTTCTATTTTTCCTAATCATCCCAAATCTTTATGCTTATGAAAATCATCTTATTTTACAGCTTCAACATCTTTAAAATCTGTTGCAATAGCCTCTTATCACCCTAATTTTGGCCTCTTTACACTGGAATTTCTTCTCCATACCACTTTCAGAATAAACACACACACACACACACACACACACACACACATACACAATCTGACTTAGGACACTTGACACTTGTCTATTTAAAACTCTTTAATATAGCTCAGTATCTGCAGCATAAAGTTTAGATTTCTAAGCATGATAATAAGCTCTCCATGATCTGCCTTCCTTCCTCCTATAATTGTTACCTTTTCCTTGCCACATATTCTAATCTTTAGGTAGCTTGTCCTTTATACATGAATTTAGTTATGTTACCTTTTGCTACTGTGCTTTTTAACTTAGAACTCCTATATATCTCCTTCTCTCATTATTCTTTTTTTTTTTT
>NW_016107341.1:4482499-4487853 GCF_001604975.1 Cebus imitator
GCGCTGGCCGGCACAGCCGCGCTTGTGACCGTGGAGCACCTCTGCCCGGGAATTTCCTAGTCTGTGGGCAATAAAAACATGGCGTCCACTCACCCTCTGCGCTTTCACTGGGAGCTGCAATCCTGAGCTGTTCCTAAACGGCCATCTTGGATCCACTTCCTCCTCTCTCTCATTATTCTTTACATCTAGATGTTCTCCATGGAGCATTTCTGGACCTGCCTGTCCCTTCTCCATATAAAGTTAATTACCTCTTCTTTTGCACTTTCATAACACTTGATAGAATGTGCAGTGTTTTACTACAGATTTTAACTTTCTGAATCTCTACTAGATGGTACATAGCTAAATGCTAAAGGCTGAGTGATGCTCATCTTTTTATCCTCAACACCTAAGACAAAGCTTGTTACTTAGTAGTAGCTCAAATATATTACAAAACTAATATATAAGAATAACTAAGAATGAATTAAAACTAACTCACTTCTGTTTGCTGATAAAGTCATGTCCTAACTTCTAAGCATAGCATCAAATTCTTCCACCATATAACCTAAACCTGCTTTAGAGAATTGTTCCTGCTTTGACAAAATGCCCTGCTGAACTTGTGCTAGGAAAAAACCATGTAAATAATATACCTATGTTAAGTGTAATATATGCCTCTAATTAACTTGTAATTATTTTTGGAAACTTCAACAAAAAACATGATATGTGTATTATGTAAGAATAAATATTTTGCATTTGTAAACACTTTTACAATTATGGTACTCTTCCATAGAAATTAATTTGGTATGTTTTAAAAGCTTTATATTTAGCAAAACATGCATTATCTCTATCTTGTAGAAAATGAAACTGAACTTCATTAAGTTGATGAAATAATTATTCAAGGTCATAAAGTAAGAGATGAACCGGGATGTCACATATGAATTCTATTTCCCAATGCACTTTTTTTCTATCAGTCACACACAGAAAAACGAAATGGGGAAAATAGATAACAACGTAATCTGTATTTTACCACCTCCTATTTATAAATGTGTATGAAGAAATATGAAAATAGATTCATTTCTAGTTGTATGTTTAGCTACTGGAAAGTTCCAGCACTGAAAAGTTGAAGGAGATGACAAAGGTAATTACATTGCTTGTACACAGTCCTTTCATTTTAAATTCTTCTTGAACTTAGCGTTACTGAAATCTTTCCACTCAGCAACCTCTTATGACTGTTTACCCCCTGAGCTGTCAAGATTATATCCTAAAATAAGGGAGGAATTTTTTATCTTAAAATAAATTTTCTCTAAGAATAGACACAGTGAAATGCAGCCACCCAAGTTCACCCTGTCCCAAGCAGTCTTCGATGAATATGCATCTCCCTGACATCCTGGCAGAGCAAGGGTTGAGGTCTTTTCTGGCAAACTGACAGTTGCTCAACTAAGGATGGGAAGGGGTAAAGGAGTAGCTGAATCTCTGATGGATGTCTTTTAAGCAGACAGTGTTCTCCCACTGAGTTTAACCTCTTCAAGAGAAGACACTTCCTACAGTAGCAGGGGCTTGCTTTCACCATATCTATATGTTAAAGAAAATACCTAAAGTGACAGGCATTTTTCTATTTTATTTAAAAGCCATGGTGTCTGAATTTGCAGATGATGGCTAGAACATTTATACTTTTCAATAAAAACAGTTTTAAAATATTCTAGCCAGCATAGAGTTTAGGTAGAACAGATATACAATTTTTCACCTAAAACTCAATAACCTAGAAATGACTCCTACTCAGTGATGGAAGAATCAAACCCATTCTCTTGGAATTTATCAATATTCATTCAATCCATTTATTTATTTATCCTTGAAAGAAAATTATTCATCTTCTGTGTGTCAATCATTATAATAGGCACGAATATCATATCCAGGCCAAAATGAGTAATGAGATGAATATGTGAGGGGAACTTTTTGAAAGATCCATTGTTTTTGCTGATCTCTAAAAGAGAAGTCAAAAAATTGGTTCAAACGGAAGAACTAGTGTGTGATTAAATCAAAAGCAAGAAAGTGATTGGTACCTGTGTAAATAACTATAAAAAGCTTGGTAATACCAGAAATAAGTGACAGTCAGCAGAGATGGAGAAAAGGAAGCTGACTGTAAAGAGGTAGAACCAATAGGATTCGCCGGGCGCGGTGGCTCAAGCCTGTCATCCCAGCACTTTGGGAGGCCGAGGCGGGTGGATCACGAGGTCAAGAGATCGAGACCATCCTGGTCAACATGGTGAAACCCCGTCTCTACTAAAAATACAAAAAAAANAAACATGTATATTTCTCTCCTTCCTCATACATATGCATGCACTCTGTCAAGGAGCAGATTTCCCCTACTTTCTGGTTTGCCTCTGTCATGGACTTACTTGTGCTCCCCCAAAATTCATATTTTGAAACCCTAATTGCCAGTACCTCAGAATGTAACAAAATTTAAAGAAAGTTCCTTTAAAAAGGTAATTAAATTAAAATGAAGTCATTAAGGTATGCCCAAAATCCAACCTGACTAGGGTCCTTCTAAGAAGAGGAGATTAAGACGCACAGAGAGACACCAGGAGCAATGTGCAGAGAAGGGTCACCATATGAAGAGGTAGCAAGTGCACAGTCATCCATAACCCCAAGAACAAGGCCTCAGAAGAAACCAATTCTGCCCTCGCATTGACCTTGGACTTCTAGACTCTAGCACTATATATAAAAAAAATCCTTACAAATCATTCTATTATAAAGATATACGCATGCGTATGTTCATTGCAGCACTATTCACAATAGTAAAGATATGTAATCAACCCAAATGTCCATCAATGTTAGACTGGATAAAGAAAAAGTGGTACATCTACACCATGGAATACTATGCAACCATAAAAGGGAATGAGATCATGTCCTTTGCAGGGACGTGGATGGAGCTCAAAGCCATTATCTTCAGCAAACTAACACAGGAACAGAAAACCAAACACTGTATTATCTCACTTATAAATGGGAGCTGAATGATGAGAACACATGGACACAGGGCGGGGAACACATAGACACACTGGAGCATCTGGGGGGAGGAGTAGCGGGGGGGGAAAGAATCAGGATACATAGTTAAGGCAGCATGACTTAATACCTGATGGGTTGATAGGTGCAGCAAACTACCATGGCATACATTTACCTATGTAACGAACCTGCATGTCCCACACATGTATCCCAGAACTTAAAATAAAATTTTAAAAGTTTAAAACTTTTCTCTTAAAAAAATAGAGCCAAATTTGTAAAGTTTAAAAAAAAAAAAAAAAAAAAAAAAAAAAAAAAAAAAAAAAAAAGAACCAATAGGATTCAGTGATTATGTGCGGGCAGTAAATCAGAGACCATGATGTTTAGCTTTCTGACTTGGGTGACTGGCTGAATAATGGTTCTATTTTATGCCCAGGAAAACAGCAGGTGGAGGTTCAGGAGAAGGACAAAACAGGCCTGCCTGGGGAATAAGGAACTGAGAACTAGCTGTGAGATACTGAATAACTATTTATGAGATACTGAATAAGTATCTATGAGAGATACTGAATGGAGACATTTTTTAGAAAGCAGTAAGCATGGATATTTGGACTGAAATTTTAGTTTGGGATTTACTAGCATAGAGTTCTTAAATGCAGCCTGACACTGAGTCCCCACCGGGATACTGCGTAGTGGAGCTGTGAGAACAGGGCCACCAACCTCCAGACGCCAGAATGGTAGGTCCACTGACAGCTTGCACTGTGTGTCTGGAAAAGCCATAGGCACTCAACGACCAGCCTTTGAAAGCAGCTGTCTGGGCTGGACCCTGCAGAGCCACAGGGGCGGAGCTGCCCAAGTCCTTGGGAACCTACCCCTTGCATCCATGTGGCTTGGATGTGAGACGTAGAGTCAAAGGAGATTATTTAGGAGATTTAAAATTTAATGACAGCCCTGCCGGGTTTCAGACTTGCATGGGGCCTGAAATCCCTTTGTTTTAGCAGATTTATCCCTTTTGGAATGGGAGTATTTGGCCAATGCCTATACTGTCATTGTTTCTTAGAAGTAACTAACTTGTTTTTGATTTTACAGGCTCAGAGGTGGAAGGGATTTGACTTGTCTATGATGGGACTTTGGACTTGGAATTTTGAGTTAATGCTGCAGTGAGTTAAGACTTTGAGGGACTGTTGGGAAAGCATAGTTGTGTCTTGAAATATGAGAAGCACATGAGATTTGGGAGGGACCAGGGGTGAAATGATATGGTTGGCTGCGTGTCACATCCAAATCTTATCTCCAGTTGCGATCCTCAGTGTTAAAGGAGGGGTCCGGTGGGAGGTGACTGGCTCATGGGGATAGACTTCGCCCTCCCTTGATAGTGAGTTCTCATGAGATCCGGTGGTTTAAAGGTGTGTGACACTTCCCCCTTTACTCTCTTTTCCTCATGCTCCAGCAATGAAGGACTCGCTGGCTCCCCCCTTTACCTTCTACCATCATTGTAAGTTTCCTGAGGGTCCCCCACCAGCCATGCTTCCTGTACAGCTGTGGAACTGTGAGCCAATTAAACCTCTTTTCTTTATAAATTATCTACTCCCAGGTAATTTTCTTTATAAATCACCCAGTCTCTTTATAGCAATGTAAGACAGACTAATACAAAATTCTACTTTTCAATATTTTTAAAATTTGCTTTTTTTCAAACATTTGCTATAAACATAGGTTCTTAGTTTAAAAAGTTTAAATTTTTATGCAAAACAGTAGTGCCCTGTCTCACCTCTACCTGTCCCCTTGATTTCATTCTCAGAAATAAATTCATCTAACTCCGTAGATTCATCTCTTACTCATGACCGTATCCTTAAGAGCACACAATAACCATTTTTTTGCTTTTTCCAGCTTTAGGTTTTATTATAGACTTCCTATTATAGAAGTTGAGGTTGACCTCTTCCACATTTTCCCAGACTTTCTTCTAAATAGAGTTACATCACAATTTTAATTGGAAAAATAACCAGTGTTTTTACAACTATAACTATATAAATATTATTTACAGATAAGCCATATCATAGCCATGCTTGTATTTCCTTTCTTGTACAACTCTGTTCTCTATGGAGTAAATTACTGCCAAATTTTTAGTTTGCTAAGTTTCCTATATATCTATCTCTAATTCCTCCTCAGCTATCTGCTGGCAGAGTAAATATTTCCTCAATGTTTTTACAATTCAAGTAAATCTGAAAGTTTCTGTTTTTCTTGTTGCTATCACTGTGGGAATCTTCCATCTTCCTGCTTCAACTTGGACTGGTTGCTCTCTGGCCTGCTGCAGTTGTCATCCTGGGAATTTCACTAAAGCTTTATTTCTGGGAATTATACTTCTTTAACAGCCCTTTTTCTTATACCCC
>NW_016107341.1:4488258-4531597 GCF_001604975.1 Cebus imitator
AAAAAAAAAAAAAAAGAAAATATATTCCTGTTGTTTAAACCACTCAGTCTGCTTCATATTGTTAGGGCAGCCCTAGAAAACGAACATAACTCCATGTATTGTTCTTGCCACCCTGCCTCCCCACTTCACTGTTTTTTTTGGTAGAGCATATTCTCCAGATGTTTTCTGAAAAAGAAGAATTAAGGAATATTTGAAAAGGGTCAAATATTTGAAAATACCTTTATGAAAAATTGTCTGGATGTAGAATTCTAGGTTGATTATTTCCTATCATCCTGCTTATCCCCTCTCCCACTCTGTTTTACGCTGTATAGCCATTATTTCAGTGGTCACTCATAGACCTCGCTGACCATTTGAGGATAATCACGATTGTTTTTCCCTTTCCATATGGTACTTTAACCACACTCACTCCTTTTAAACTTACATTATTGTCATCATATAATTTAATTTTATCTGCTTTTAATTCATTAGGATCTTATCTCATTATTGTATACCGTCCAGGTGTTCAAATCACCAGCATATTTCCTGTACCTTTTTTTTCATTTCTTCTTCATTTCAAAACCTTTCATGGAATGAGACCATTTATCTTCTGCTTATAGACAATGCTTGAAGCTTAAGATTTGTTGACTCTGCAAATTTATATATTTTATGAAATGGGAGGAAACGTTGGTCATTATTTTTCAATTTTTTCCTACTTCATCTTCTTTCCCTTGTCTTCTGGGACTCCAGTCCCAAGTATTGTTCCACAGGTCATTGAAGTTCTGTTCTTTTAAAATATGTTTTCCTTGGCTATTGTTAATTTCTATTGATCTGTCTTCAAGTTGACTGATCCTTTACTTTGATCATCTCCAGCCTGTCATTAACTTCTGGTGAGTTTTAAATTTCAGATACTGTGTTTTCAATGCTAGAATTTATTTTTGTTTGTTTGTTTTAAAGAAATTTTATTTACTATATCACTGTTATAAATAATGAGGCCCCATGCAGTCTCACGCCTGTAATTCTAACACTTTGAGAGGCTGAGGCAGACAGATCACCTGATATCAAGAGTTCAAGACCAGCCTGGTAAATATGGTAAAACCCCATCTCTACTAAAAATACAAAAAAAATTAGCCAGGCATGGTGGTGCATACCTGTAGCCCCAGCTACTTGGGAGGCTGAGGCACGAGAATCACTTGAACACAGGAGGTGGAGGTTGCAGTGAGCCAAGATCACACCACCGCACTCCAGCCTGGGTGACAGAGTGAGACTCTGTCTCAAAAAAAAACCATATATATAAAAAATGAAAATTTAAGAGGCAATTTAAATATTAGCAAATATATTAGTGCTAGAATTTTTGGTTTAATTTGTAGTTTCTATAGTTTCTATTTCTCTGCTCAGATGTATTTATTTGTTATTAGTGCATGCTTGTTCTTGAGCATAGTTATGATAGCTACATTCAAATCCTTTTCCTAACATCTAACATCTGTGTCATATTATGGTTGGTTTCCATTTATTACCTTTTCTCTTGCATGTGGATCATATTTTCTGTTTTGCACTTTCTTTATATGGCTAGTAACTTTAAATCATATCCTCAACCCTGTAAATAATATATGATTCTGCCATGTTTCTCAATAAAATATTGATCTGTTGTTTAGCATGTAGTCGATTTGATAGGACAAAAACCCCAAACTATCTTCTATGAAGTTGGTGGCAGTTGAATTCTTTTAATTCTTCCATACCTAGCTAGATTTTTATAGTTTATGCCAGACATATATTTTTCACAGGTCAGTGGAGTCTGGGTATAGATTTTATGGACAAAATTTTATGTAAAAGATTTCAGGCTCTCTTCTTCCAAGATTTTCCTCATCATTTTCTAGCTGCTATGGCTACAAACTCCATGTACATTCTTTATGCTGGTAAGACTGCAGCTTTGCATTCACATTTCAGATAAAGGTTGGACTAGGCAAAGAGCCATTAATAAAAGGAAACCTACCCAGTATCATTTTCTTTTTTTAATGTGTGCCTGTGTTTGGTCATTCTCTAGTTCTTTCAAGTAATTAACTTTTATATTTTGCCAGAATTCATAGGGTGCTCTGGGTGCAGGTGGAGAAAGAGGGACAGGAGGTTGTTTAATAGGGTCAAATCTACCCTCCTAGAAAGAGGAACCCCAAATTTTCTGCTTTCATTGGCCTGGGAAAAAAAAATTTCATTCTTGTACTCAAAAATGATTTCCAATGGATTCTAGGCCAGCAGTTATTTTGTTACATCATTTTTAAGAGGTAATATAATTGTCCTCTAGCTTCTGTTTTTATAGTTAAGAAGATAGCTTTTAGTTTAGCTCCCGTCAGAGAAGTTGCCTTGTATCTCCTGGCCACAGCTCCCCAGTCCCTACCACTCAGAGCCAGCGTCTCTTCTGGTTTCTATCAACTCAGCTTAGTTTTGCCTGTTCCAGAACTTCATATTAATGGAATTATGCACTGCGTGCTCTTCTTCTCTCTGGCTTCTTTAGCTTAACAATCTGTTTGAGATGTGTTTATATGTTCCACGTGTTAGCAGAGTTTACTTTTCTTTTTACTGCTGAGCAGTATTCCTTTCTGTGACTATACCACAAATTATTCATCAGTTTACCTGTTGATAGACATTTTGAAACTTGGAACAATTATAACTCAAACTGCTATGAAAATTCTTGTGTATTTTGTTTGTTTGTTTGTTTTTAACATGCGTTGTCATTTCTGTTGCGTGAATAGCTGCCATAGAACTGCTAAAATTTAGGGTCGATATATGCTGAAATGTGTAAGAAACTACAGATGTGATGGCTCACATTTGTAATCCCAATACTTTGGGAAGCTTGAGGCCAGGAGTTTGAGACCAGCCTAGGCAAAATAGCCAGACCTTTCTTCTAAAAAAATACAAAAATTAGCCGGGCATGGTGGCATTCTCCTATATCCCAGATACTTGGGAGGCTGAGGCAGGAAGGTTGCTCGGGCACAGAAAGTGGAGCCTGCAGTGAGCTATTAAAGTGCCACTGTATCCCAGCCTGCATAACAGAGTGAGATCCTGTCTCTAAAAGAAAAAAAAGAAAGTGATAGTTTTCCAAAGTGATTGTGTGATTTGACATTTCTAGCAGCAATGTATGAGAGTATCAACCATTATACATTCTTATCAAGTCTTGGTCTTAACAATCTTTGTGGTTTTAGCTATTCTCATGGAGGTAAAATTTATTCCACTATTACTTCACTGGGGTGGTAGTTTTATAAATGTACACATTTCTCAAAACTTATTAAACAGCATACTCAAAATCTACAATATTAAAATTATTAATAAATTTTACCTATTCCAGAAAGGGCCATATCTAGATTTCAGAGCTATAAAATGCCATTTTGATCTTGGAGCTTTTTCAAAGAAAGCTGTAGTAATAATTAAATAATCATAATATTGAACAGTATATGGTATATGGCAAGCTTTTAGTGATTATTTGAGGAATGGATGAAGTTGTTGGTTTTTGATTTTTGAGATGGAGTCTTGCTTTTGTCGTCCAGGCTGGAGTGCAATGGTGTGATCTTGGCTCACTGCAACCTCTGCCTCCTGGATTCAAGCAATTCTCCTGCCTCAGCCTCTCAAGTAGCTGAGATTACAGGCATATGCCACCATGCCAGCTAATTTTTGTATTTTTAGTAGAGACGGGGTTTCATCATATTGGCCAGGCTAGTCTCAAACTCCTGACCTTAAGTGATCTGCCTGCCTAAGCCTCCCAAAGTGCTGGGATACAGGCATGAGCCACCATGCCTGGCTGAATGAATTAAGTATTGTTCAAAAGTAAAATACAAGGATAAAATACAAAAGGAGAATAAGATAATTATGTACCTGCAAGTGCCAAAACAAAAAGCAACTAAATAAAAACATCTTCAAGTTACGTATTTGTCCACAAGGAAAAAGAAATGTTGATTATACAATTGTATGACTGTGGTAATTTTCTGAATATTTATGCTCTTACTCTTAACATAGCAGATTCTCTTGATTCTAGATATATCAGATTTAATCCAGGGCAGTTCAAAGTTAAGACAGATTGCTTAAAAAGTTAGCAGCATAATGGTTGATCATATTAATATTAGTTTAGCAAGGATTATTAGAATTTTATATTTAATAAGCTTTTTATGGACATAAAATGTATACTTCTACTTAGATGAATACTAGGGAAATAAAAAAGGCAATTTGTCCTTCAGGACATTCTGGGCAAAGTCAAACTGACCTTTGTCATTTTTGCTTTTTAGACCATTTCAAAATTTAGTTCATCATATTCAAGAACTTTTTTTTGTTGTTGAGACAGAGTCTCACTCTGTTGCCAGGCCGGAGTGCACTGGTGCATCACGGCTCACTGCAACCTCCACCTCCTGGGTTCAAGTGATTCCCCTGCTTCAGCCTCCCAAGTAGCTGGGACTACAGGCACGCACCTCCACATTCAGCTAATTTTTGTATTTTTAGTAGAGATGGGGTTTCACCATGTTGGTCAGGATGGTCTCAATCTCTTGACCTCATAATCTGCCCACCTCCGCCTCCCAAAGTGCTGGGATTACAGGCATAAGCCACCGCATCTGGCCAAGAAAACATTTTAACAACTAATTATAACCTATTACTACTAATAGAAAAACAACCCAGTTTGTAATACTGGTGGTGAATTATTAATCAAATCATTATTACAAATATATGGATTATCTTTTTTAAAAAACTTGACAAAAGTTATAAATAATTCATATTAATTTTAATAATGGAGGAAATTTTAAAAAATAGATACATCTAAAAAGAGGGGTATATCATCTGTTATGATAGGCTAGGTTATGCTACAGTAAAGAACCACCTCAGATCTCTATGGCTGAACACTGCAAAGGTTTAAGTTCACATTTATGCTCTATTTCAGTTGCTTCTGGGGTCTCTACACTGCATTATTTTCCTTATAGGACACAGAGCAGCCTCCATCTGGAGTATTCTTGTCATCATGGAAGAGGGAGAAAAGCAGAGGCAAATTATTAGCTTCTAAATTTTACCCCCAATGTAAATGCCTAATTCCACTCACATTTCATTGGCTAAAATGAGCTGCATAGTCACCATGTAATTCACTGTCACACAGTACAATTCTATCATTTGCTTAGGAAGAGAACCGGAATTACCTGGTGAACAGCATTAATAAAAACTATAAGGAGCAATATGAAGAATGCAAGAAAAAATCAGAGTAACAAGAACTTAGCATTGAATTTGAGATGAACAAAAAACTGATGAAAACATTTCCTCAGCTAAATAAGTTTCAAATAAACTGTTAACTACAAAATATAGGAGCAATGACAAATTTCTACATTTTTCTCCTTAATCTAGTTTATTCACTACTGTTCATGGTGAATTAAACTCCGATTTTTTCTTTAGTAAGAAAAGCACAAGAGAATATTCACGACCTACAGCAGGACAGTGCCTATTTTGAATAGGAAACCAATTTAAAATAATAATGGCCTTACCGAAGGCAATCTAGGCTAGATTAGAACACCAGGGACAACCTATTTTATCGTAGTTTACCCACACTGCACAACAGTAACCTGAAAATATGGCATCAAGACCCAAATTGAATCTATTGAGGTCACTGAATAGGAGATATCTAACAATATGGAGACAGCATAAGGATTATTAAAACCATCACAAATGAGGTGGTGGTGTAGAGGTTATTGTTATTGCATATATTTTGGGGATTTCTATATTAGCATCTTTTCTCACAAATCTTTGGAGGTTTATTCACACTCAGAGTACTAAAGACAAAGGTGAATATCAATGTAGCTGTAATGATCCATGTGTACGCTAAGGGGCGCCAGGACCTAATGTTTAACACCACATTTTTAGCTAGGATGAAATTCTCAAACTTCAAGCATCCTTCATTGTGACACGAAATGGGAGCCGTTATTGTTTAGTAAATATTTTCCCCAAACCAACAATCATAACAGTTCTTGAGGGCCCAGCTGAACCATATAAAATAAATTAATGTCTTTTATTAATATCATTAAAGTACTTTACATAAATTAACTCACATAGCAACATCTTATTGTCGATAAATTTAGACAAATTCTTCATCTAAATTTTGAAAAGATTAAATAAGATAATGAAAATATTTTATTCTTATATGTTCAAGGCTTTAAGTTGAACATATAAGGACATATATATTAGACCAAATAATCCCATGTGTCTTTTCCACTCTGTTTAACATTTCTATAAATAAAAAGTCTGGTTCAAATTCACATCAAGAGACCAGGCATGGTGGCTCACACCTGAAATCCCAGAACTTTGGGAGGCAGAGGCAGGCAGATCACCTGAGGTAAGGAGTTCGAGACCAGCCTGGCCAACATGGCGGAACCCTGTCTCTACTAAAAATACAAAAATTAGCTGGACATGGTGATGGGTACCTGTAGTCCCAATGCCTCGGGAGGCTGAGGCAGGAGAATCACTTGAACTGGGAAGGCGGAGGTTGCAGTGAGCCGAGATTTCACCATTGCAACCCAGCTTGGGCAACAAGAATGAAACTCCGCCTCAAAACAAAACAAAACAAAACAAAAACAAAACAAATTTCTCATCAAGAGATTTTCTGTAAGAGAAAGAGTAACTATCACCTGAGATCTATATGGAGCTCTTATAACCCTCATCCACTACTACCACTTGTATTCCCCATAATAAGCTTTCAAAAATGCCAGATCTTGGGGACTGCCACAGTTCACTACACTCGAGGGAAAACAATGTACATATAATGATACTGTTACTCTTAGCAGGGAAGAAAGACTTTATGGAATCATATAATACATTCATAAACAAGAAACATTTAATAATGACTTCCATAGATTGCAAGTGCTAACCTTGTTCACTGTCATTTTAAATGTTATTCCATGTAAATCCTCACAAATCTAAGAGGCAGATGTTATTATTTCTGTTTTGATAGTAAAGAAATAAAAGTTGACAAAGATTAGGTAAACTTGCCCTGAGTAATAAAGCCAGTACATGATGGAGCCAGAATTTTAATTAAAACCTGTTTGATCCCAGATTTCTACTTCTGATTTGTAATTCACACATTATTTGTTGCCAAACTGGTATGTTAAGAAAGATTTCTCTATATTTATGTCTGTATTTATAGTGATAATAATCTTACCAAATTGGTTTTTCTTTAGAAGTAGTATAAAAAGGCCGGGCGCGGTGGCTCAAGCCTGTAATCCCAGCACTTTGGGAGGCCGAGGTGGGTGGATCACGAGGTCAAGAGATCGAGACCATCGTGGTCAACATGGTGAAACCCCGTCTCTACTAAAAATACAAAAAATTAGCTGGGCATGGTGGCGCATGCCTGTAGTCCCAGCTACTCAGGAGGCTGAGGCAGGAGAATTGCTTGAACCCAGGAGGCGGAGGTTGCGGTGAGCCGAGATCACGCCATTGCACTCCAGCCTGGGTAACAAGAGCGAAACTCCGTCTCCCAAAAAAAAAAAAAAAAAAAAAAAAAAAGAAAGACCCCACCCAAAAAAAAAAAAAAAAAAAAAAAAAAGAAGTAGTATAAAAGCACATTTCTGCAGAGGAAACATTTTAAAAGTTAGATATACTCTGAATTTATGTGATTTCTTTAAAATGATAACAACAGTTAGATGCTATCATTTAACAATATCACCTCTTATTCTGTTGCCCAGGCTTAAGTTCAGTGGGGTTATCATAGGTTACTGTTAACTTCAAATTCTCGGGCTCAAGAAGTCCTTCTGCCTCAGCTTCCCAAGTAGCTGGGACCATAGGCACATGGCACCATGCCCAGCTAATATTTTATTTTATTTTTTGTAGAGACAGGGTCTCGCCACATTGCCCCAGCTGGTTTTCAACTCCTAGCCTCAAGCCATCCCCTGACCTTGGCTTCCCAAAGTGCTGGGATTACAGGCATGAACTACTACACCCAGCCAAAATGCAACATTGATGTGGATTATTCTTCATAGAGCCTGAGCTATAGCTATCATTTCAAAACTTGTAGTTAATATCAAAATCTATCAATTTGTAATGTTAGTTTGTTTATAGATACCTATAAAGATGAGAAGCTTACTAAGAGTTGAAAAAAGTTTCAAACCAATTGACTAGGACCCTCTTTTCCAATGGTCTGCATTGCTGGGCCATTTAATAATTTAAGTCAGTGATATTAAATGTTTTAATATCTGTACACATCAATGCATAGTATCTTACACTGTTTATCAACAAATATTTATTGACTGCTTTAATAAGGGATAATAGGTGTTTGAAATCATAAGATGAGACTTTTGAGCTTGTGAAAAAAAGGGGTAAAAAATCTGACACAGATTTCCTGTTTTTTATATTAATGAGACGTTCATTAGTTAGAAAAAAAAATTTCTGTACTTTAGGCTTCTTAAATCCCTAAAACTGAAACTAGATCAGTGATAAAATTCACATCACTAGTAAGCTAATGGTCAAAAGTGTAACTTCTGCTTCTTAGGTGGTAACTATCTTAAGGGATCTCATTTTTAAAAATATAATTCAAAATGTGATTTTGTTATCAAAGCAGACAAATGTTTTGCTGGGAGATACAATTATGTAATAAAGCATGGGATAGCAATGTAACATATTAAGTTGGAAATACATGGAATGAGCAATATGAACACTATGAATGTAGCCATACAGATAGGTTACGACCTCACGGAACTTATGTCTCAGTTGCGTTATGACTAGAAGTGACAAAAGGGCTGTATCATCCCCTTTGATATCCTTCTAACCCCAAATCCATCTGTGTACTTCTAGTGCATACTTTTGGCTCTAATTTTCTTCTCACCACTATAAACACTCCATGCTTCTTGAAAGATGACTGATTTGATGTACCAGGGCAGAAACAATCAGAATGGCGCTGGTCATTATCTTGAAGACACTTTAAAAAGCTCAGGGGCAATGCTAAAAGAAATCAGCGTCCAATTAAACTAGCACCTAATAATCAAATTTGATCATCGGAGCAATAAAATAATACAAATGATAATGTTGATCATAATGATGAAGATGACAACTGGTACACATTGAGTCTACAAAAGATATGGACATACAGTATTGAAAAGAGAAGTTATAAAGTTTGTGGAAACAGAATGGTCAAACAAAATTAAGGTAAATGTATTAGGATATGACTAGTTTTTTCATTCATTATAATATGTAGTTTAGCAGACCATTCATATTTATGGGTATAGTGCTTTTATATTTCAGGAGGGTTTTTTTTTGTTTGCTTTTGTTTTTTGGGTTTTTTTAGATGGAGTCTTGCTTTGTCTTTGGCACCAAGCTGGAGTGCAGTGGCACCATCTCAGCTCACTGTAACCTCTGCCACCCAGGTTCAAGCGATTCCTCTGCATCAGCCTCCTAAGTAGCTGGGACTACAGGCGTGTACCACCATGACCAGCTAATTTTTTGTATTTTAGTAAAGATGGGGTTTCACCATGTTGGCCAGGTTGGTCTTGATCTCCTGACCTCATGATCCGCCCACCTCAGCATCCCAAAGTGCTGGGATTACTGGTGTGAGCCACAGCACTTAGCCTATACGTCACTTTTAGAAATAATAAAATATATATGTGTGTGTGTGTGTGTTTCAATCTGTTTAATACAAGCCTAAATATAAAGAAATATGAATAAATCAAATAGTGCAGGGGAAACAGTCACTACATCAAAAACAGGAAGAACCATTGGTGATCACAAAAAATAACCAGCTATAAGGAGAGTCAAGAAAGTGATGATGGGTAGAAAGGTATTGTATATTAATAAATAATGATCATTAGTCATAATAAAGTTCTTGGTAATACCATAGTAGTAGCAAATTACTATGTCCTCATGCTTTATGCATGCTAATGCATTCAATCCTTCTAATAACTACATGAGTCAGATATTATTATTATCCTCATTTCACAGGTGAAAACTGAGACACAGAGGTTGTATAATGTGCTCAAGATCACACAATTAACAGGATGCACAGCTGGGATTTAACTCTAGGTAGTTTGACTTTAGGGACAGCATACTTGACCACTATGCTACCAAACATTCTACAGCAGTGGTCCCCAACATTTTTGGCACCAGGAACTAGTTTCCTGGGAAGACAATTTTTTCATGGAGTGCGGTTGGGGTAGGGGATAGTTTCAGGATGATTCAAGTGCATTGCATTTATTGGGCACTTTATTTGTATTCTTATTACAAGATAATATACAGTGAAATAATTATACAACTCACCGTAATGTAGAATCAGTGGAAGCCCTGAGCTTGTTTTCCTGCAACTTGACAGTCCCATCTGGAGGTGATGAAAGACAATGACAGATCATTACGCATTAGATTCTCATAAGAAATGCACCACCTAAATCCTTCGAATGCACAGTTCACAGTAGGGTTTGTGCTGCCATAAGAATCTAATGCTGCTGCTGATCTGATGGGAGGCGGAACTCAGGTGGTAATGCCAGTCATGAGGAGTGGCTATAAATACAGATGAAGCTTCACTTGCTTAGCCACTGCTCACCTTCTGCCGTGTATTACTGAATATAATATGAATTAGGAGAACCCTAAAACATGCTCCACATACACTTTATAAAATGATGCCCTAACGACAATCTTCCTCATGCAACTGCAAATGTTCATAGAAATTTTATTGGGGAGAGTTTGTGAAATTCCTAATAGGCCACAAACCAGTACAAGTTTATAGCTTGGGGATTGGGGACCCTGATCCACAGGTACCCCTTAGAGCCTATCTACTTAGATTCCTTCCTGATATCTCATAATATCAAACCTTTGATGATCCTGTGAATTAAAATCCCATAAGGAGTTATAACTACCTGCCATACGCCGGCCAAATAAAACTTTCAAAAAATCATACTGGTGATTTTTGAGGCTCAAAATTATAAAATATGTGAAAGGTGTGGACTTAACATTCCATATTGACCAAACTAGCCAAAATTTGGCTAGTAAAAGGAAGTTACGTGATGATTAGTGCCTAGATTTTGAATACCCTTGGGAGATGCAACCAAAAATTGATTGGTTCTTTTTTCATAGGTCTATTAAGATATAATTCACCAATTTAAAGCACACATTTTTCATAGTTCTATTAGGATATAATTCACCAATTTAAATCACACATTTTTCATAGTTCTATTAGGATATAATTCACCAATTTAAAGAATAAAATTTAAAGTAAATCATTTCAATGGTTTTCAGTGTGTTCACAAAATTGTGCAATCATCATAAGAAACTAATTCTTGTCATTCCAAAAAGAATCTATTGATCTTGTACTAAGTCTCTGCAACCTTAGAGGGTCTGAGAAAGTATTATTTGTATGATGGGGCTCTGCATGCATTACTGAAATCATCAGAGGAAATCAAGATGATATCACTGAATCCCTAAGAGGTTTTCAAAATAAGAGTGGCAATGATACCAGAAAAATAAAAAAAACAGTACTGGAAAAAGTAAGAAATGTAATAAGCCCATTGTGCTGATTTTTAAAGAAGGGGTATATACATATACTTAATAAAGAGTTTTACAGTCATTTTTGTGTATCTACTGTTAAGGGGTTTGAAGATTTAATCATAGCAACTTATAATCATTTAATAAATATAATCAAATTTAAAATAAATGTTCAGATGCTCAAGAAAAAAATCTTTTTTGCAATTTTATTTCAGAGCAATAAATTTAGTATTAAAACTGTACAAATAACACTGTATACTCCTTTTTAAAAACTCCCCACAATTTATTAAAATTTCTATGAACATTTGTAGTATTATGAGGAACATTGTCATTAAGGCATCATTTTATAAAGTGTATGTGGAGCATGTTTTAGGGTTCTCCTAATTCAGGCCCCTATCTGTAACATTATGTATATGAAGTTGCTCTTGAATGTTAGTTATCCAAAAGGGATTTGTTAAAGTGACTAAAAGGCTCTGTAAGATGAAAAACACTTAATCATTTAAGTAAATATAAACATTGTGTGTGTGTGTCTGTGTGCGTGTGTGTATTATGTGTGTCTATACACATGAGGCAAACCAGAAATATATCATAGTATGGTTATAGTATTAATTTGTGAAAGGTTTGTACTGAGGATTCAGTGAAAACACATAGCCTTTCATGATATTACTACTCAGATTTCAATCTTCTTTCATCTTTTAGCTCTGCATCACCTACTGGCCTCTTTTTAGTCCCAAAGGATCATATCCTGCTCTGTCTATATAAGAACACTTGCTTTTTATGCCATGGCATTTACTGTCAGTTGGAGAGACAATTGCTTGCAGTCTGGACTGTTTATACAGTATTTTTGTCTGTTCTGTATGTAGCTATGCATATCTGCACTGCCAGAATTTAAGTAAGCTTGCATTCCTTCAATATGGACCATACACTTTCTATAGCTGTTTATTATCAAGGAAATTGTATGTATTCTGTACATTGTTTTTTAGCTCTGCAAACACTTATGCTTTGTCTGCTATGGAATTAAGAAGTGTTTTATACAACACTGGGGTTTTAATAGAAAAATAGCAGCTCCTGGGGATACATTGATTTGTATTTACATAGTATGTAATATGTTTCAGACACTGTTCTAAATGCTTTGCAAACATTGATTCATTTCATCTTTCTAACAATCCAATAAGGAAAGTATTATCATTATCTACATTTTATAAGTTAGAGAGATGGAGGATGTAGAGAAATTAAAGAAAGAAAAGTCTGCCCTGGAGCTAGATTGTCACAGAAGTTATTAAGATTTAATTGGTGAGAAAAATCTCCTGAGTGCAGATGCATAATCAGATCAATTCTAAGGAGTCACACTTACAAGGACATTATCCACTATGACAGCATCTCTAGTGTAACAGTGGATCTTTTGTGATGCAAAGTCACATAAGCAGTAAATGACAGAGATGGCATTTGAGCCCAGCAGTCTCTCTCCAAAGCCCATGTACTTAATGTAACATGGAAGAGTGCCTCTTTCCCAGAAGTCATTGAACTTTATGATTCTTATTACCCAGCACAATTAGCCCCCAAGTCTCACTGCCCAGTTTCCCAAATGTGCCTTTACTGGTAGTCTATTCCATGCCCACGTCTGTGTATGCTTTATTATCCCCTCATTTGCAGTTACGTGAGTTTAAACTCAATAAATACTTGATGATGGAGGGATTAATATTGCACTAGAGTGGATAAATGTTGTTGTAATTAAAATCTGCAGAAAATGTGTGGTGAGTCTACTTTCTACATCAATACTCTGCCCAGTTACCTAGTACTAGGGTTTGTGCAAATCTGGGAAACAAAACCAGTCAGTAGAAGACACCGTTCCCCATGTGGCAAGGTATACTTGCTAGGGTTGACAAAATATTTTGGATCAAAGTTTTTTAAAAAAACAAATGTTATAATAAGCATTTCTCTCTAGAATACTTAATAGATGATGACTCATTTTAAACTACTGCATTCTGACTGACCTTTTGTGGCGCTGAAATAAGATTCTCATATAGGTTATTGGGGTTTAAGTGGTGAAACAATTTCCTTAGTAGAAATGTCACAATCATATCAAGCCTAAGGAGTCACAGTTAAGAGGATATTATTCAGCAGGAACATTTCTCTAGTTTGTCAGGATTAATATTATGTAAAGAATAAACTGATGTTTTTTAAATTCCTTCATTCAAAAAGGTTCTATTTGTGGTCTCCCATCTCTAAAGCCAGGCCTGAAGGACTGTCACTCAAGAGCAAAGGGGCTGGAGGGAATGGGTAAAAATGTATTTACTGGCCAGGCATGGTGCCTCATGCCTGTAATCTCAGCACATTGGGAGGCCGAGGCAGGTGGATCACTTGAGGTCAGGAGTTTGAGACCAGCCTGGCCAATATGGTGAAACCTCATCTCTACAAAATATACAAAAATTAGCTGGGTGCAGTGGCAGGCCTGTAATCTCAGCTACTCAAGAGGCTGAGGCAGGAGAATCACTTGAACCCAGGAGGTAGAGGTTGCAGAGAGCCAAGATCATGCCACTGCATTCCAGCCTAGGTGACAGAGCAAGACTCCATCTCAAACAAAACAAAAGAAGAAGGAAAGAAAGATGAAGGAAAAGAAAAAGAAAAAAAGTATCTTATTTTCCAAGATAGTAGTCTGCCTGGCTTTTTAATAAGGTGGTTTACTAAAGAAATCACAAGATCCAGCACTGAGGATTCCTCCATAGTCCTCTCCCAATACCTCAGGTACAGAGCCGACTGCTCCATGATAGAGGAGATTCTTTCAGGGAAGAATAATGTCTGTCTCTTCCACTTCTGGGAAACTGTGGGAGGAGGAAGGAAACACCAGGGTAAAGGAGAAAGTTTGTTTTCACTTCCCCTTACATAGGTTCCAACTAGGAACAGGTACACCAGATAGTGAGGGAAACCCAAAATGCAATGGGAGTTCCTGCATATAACCTCTAACCAAGAAGCCTGAGCGGACCACAAAGAGTCCATGCTGCAGGGGTGAAATGACCATCCTCTCAACAATCAAGACTTTGCTGAAGAAGCGTGAATCCTTCAAGAATGCCACAGCTCCCCAGCAGGATCCCATGGATCACCGTCTTTGCTTAAAAATTAACAAGCTGCATTAGTATAGCAGGCACAGGTCAGAGGCCTTTTCTGACCTCCCTATTTAAAAGCTCCCCTCATCCACTGCTCATTCCACTTCCAAAAACGGTGCACATCACATGGCAACTAACTCCATGAGTGGTAGCTGAAAGGAAATCTTGGCTGCCTCACAAGGCTGGGGAGGAAAAATTGAAGTTCAAGACTTATTGAGACTTTTTTTCCAGAATCCAAAAGCACTCCTAGTCTTTCAGTAATAGTGGAATGAAAACAGGCTAGCCATCACCAGGACTATAATCACAGCCTCAAATTATTTATACAACTCTTCGTAAGTAATCTGGCATCCAATCCAAAATAATCATGCATTTAGGAAGGTAGAATTTGACAGAAAACAAGAGGAAAAAAGAAGACACTAGGAAAAACTCCCCCCACCATGTACTAAAGCTCACTTTCTATCACCTTCATCTACTTTATTTCTGTTATCTCTTTTCAATTACATATTTATGTGTCTGTTTTGTGATATGTCTCACTCATTACAATATAAGTTTCATTTTCTTTTCTTTCTTTCTTTTTTTTTTTGGGGGGGGAAAGAGTCTGACTTTGTCACCCAAGCTGGAGTGCAGTGGTGCAATCTCAGTTCACTGCAACCTCCACCTCCCAGGTTCAAGCAATTCTCCTGCCTTAGCCTCCCAAGCAGCTGGGACAGCAGGTGTGCACCATAATGCCTGGATAACTTTTCTATTTTTAGTAGAGATGGTGTTTCACCATGTTGGCCAGGCTGGTCTTGAACTCCTGACATCAAGTGATCCAACTCTCTCTGCCTCCCAAAGTGCTGGGATTACAGGGCATGAGCCACTGCCACTGGCCCAAGACATGGACGTGTTTCTATTTATTCATTGTTGTATTTGCAGTATTTAGAAAAGTGTCTGACACATAATAGGTGCTCAGGAAATCTTGTTGAATCAAAGAATGATCAAATTAACTTACTTACCGAATAGTTGCTAGACATTTTAGATATGGAGCTATTTCCTCAGGTTGATGACATAAGGAAAACTCAATGGATTATATTGAGGAAAGGAAAGGCTATCTTAGATGAAAACATGAGAAGAAAAAGAGCAGGAAGTGGTGCAGAAGAAGGAGCATATATATATAGAATTTAGGACAAAAGCATAGTAAATCTGTCTGCAATGTTTATTAGTGTGGGAAAATGAGAAATAGATGTTACAGATTAGGAAAAATGGAAAAGAGAATAGGGAGTAGAGGATTGTGAATTCCAAGTAAATATTACAACATTTTATCTAGTATCATGACTGTCATCTGTATTAATACATTTGAGAAATAAACAGAACAATATAAGAAAAACCAAACAATATAATAATAAATATAAGAATATATAATATATAAGAAATTAAAAGATATAAGAATTTTTATATATTTTGTTGAGCTAACTGAACCCAAGTCAGTAATATTATACAGTTTTTCAATGAAATGAAAGTGGAAAAAATTGTGAGATAAGGATGAAATGAATTATAAAAAATTTCATATTCAAACTGATTGAACCCTTGATGAAATTGATTTCAGTATCTTATCTAAGGAAGAATTTAAAACCTTAAACACATTACAAGTCAAAATAAAGGATAATAATTGGAAAAATGAGACATATTGAAAAGTTTCTTAGAGAAAGAAAACTTTTGAAAAATTTATAGAGTATGTTAGCTGCGAATACAATTTTTTTTATTTTTATGTTTTTTTTAATTGTACTTTAGATTCTGGGGTACATGTGCAGATCATGCAGGACTGTTGCATAGGTACACACACAGCAATGTGGTTTGCTGCCTCCATCCCCCCGTCACCCACATCTGGCATTTCTCCCCATGTTATCCCTCCCCGACCTCCCACCCTCACCCCACTCTCCCTCCTTTGAACCCCCCACAACAGACCCCAGTGTGTGATGCTCCACTCCCTGTGTCCATGTGTTCTCATTGTTCAATGCCTGCCTATGAGTGAGAACATGCGGTGTTTGATTTTCTGTTCTTGTGTCAGTTTGCTGAGAATGATGGTTTCCAGATTCAACCATGTCCCTACAAAGGACACAAACTCATTGTTTTTTATGGCTGCATAGTATTCCATGGTGTATATGTGCCACATTTTCCTTGTCCAGTCTATCATCGATGGGCATTTGGGTTGGTTCCAGGTCTTTGCTATTGTAAACAGTGCCACTATGAACATGTGTCCTTATAATAGAATGATTTATAATCCTTTAGGTGTATACAATTATTTTTATTGTACGAATGATAAAAATCTGTTAAGAGCACTGAGGAAAGTTATAGATTCATCTTTTGTATTTTAGAACAAGAATCATAAGTGGGTTTTGTATTTCTATTTTCTAATTATTTGATTTCATTATTGTTACAATCATTTATTTACATACTGTTTGTATTAGTCTGTTCTCACACTGCTATACAGAAATACCCAAGACTGGGTAATTTGTAAAGGAAATAGGTTTAATTGACCACATGGCTGGGAAGGCCTCAGGAAATTCACAATCATGGCTGAAGGGAAAGCAGACACCCTCTTCACAAGGCAGCAGGAAAGACAGAGAGAAGAGTGGAGGAAGAACTTGCCAAACACTGATAAAACCATCAGATCTTGTGAGAACCATCACAAGAATAGCATGGGGGAAACTGCCCCCATAATCCAGTCACCTCCCATCAGGTTCCTCCCTCAACTCCTGGGGATTACAATTCAGGATAAGATTTGGGTGGAGACATATAGCCAAACGATATCACTATTTTCTAGTAAAAAAAAAAAATCCTAGAATGTAAGCATCAAATAAAAATTTTAAATTTTATAAAAGCAGACAATAGCTACATATTTTTACAATCTAATATATCATGGGTGCTACATGATCACTGAATCATAGTAAAACAATAAAATCCAAACTGTTCAAGCTACAGTAAAAGTTTCCTGAGGTACTGAAGTGACAAAAGGGAGATTTTAACAAGGAAACTGTATCAGGGATTATACTTAGACAACTAATCGAGTTTTTAACGACAAGTCTCACATGGATGTAGACAACCTTCAAATTCCAAGGAAAGTAGAATATGTAACAATTCACATTTTACAAATCCAAGTTTTATTCTAGGAAGATTTTGACAGTATTCAATGACCATGGAAAATTGACATGGACTCTAATTAATTATTCATCTGGAAAAAAATCCCTGGGAGAAATCAACAAGAATCAAATTGCAGACACATAGAAGAAAATGGTCTAAGGCCAAAGATAATCTAGGCTTAGGCTGTCAGAATTGTCTGACTTCCTCTTAGGAGAAAAAATTAAATCTGATAGTTGTGAGGCTTACAACCCACTATAACATCTTGGCTTTTTTTTTGTTGTTAGGGAGGGTCATTGTTTTCTGAATTTGTTCCCTTTCTTTTTCTGCATACAAAACTACTCTAAAAGATTTATTCTATTTTTAAGCAAAATGCATAAAACTACATTTAAAATGAATTAAATATAGGAGGGGTTGTACATAATTGCCTGTATTTCGTGGGGTTTCAGTGGCTGAATTTGACATCTCCCCACAGTCTCACCCTTCCGTCTGTTTTCTTCCTCACCTGGAGCCCTTGCTCTTAAGACCTAAAAATAACCTGAGTGGTTTAGCAAGAAGAGTGATCCTGAAGGAATTGTTAGAAGTGAGGTCCCCCAAGTCTGTCCTGATATTGAAAGCTTTGCGCAAGAGGGATCCAGTGGAGTTGAAGAAACAAAAACCAGGCAGCTTTCTATCATTCAGTTTTACAGAGAACAGAAAAGCACAGCAGGGATCTTCACACATTGTAGTTCTCTCTTGCTTCTGGGCAGGGATTTTTTTCCTTTCCCTCTGGTTTGAGCACTGTTGTTTCAGGCAGAAATATATACTCTATAGCTAACTTCCTACAGGAAAAATACTCCATCAGCTTTCAAATGTGGGCTGTCTGTGTTAGCCATGTAAAAGCACTACAGAGACAGAAGGATTTAAATTAGTTCTCGTCCTCAAAATTCATTAACAGCATCTCCATATTGGGTCTAACCCTCTATGTTTAATATCTAAAATAACTCTTAGCCATCCAGCTCAAATCTGGAGATACTGTGTCAGATTATATCTTCCCATGTCCTTTTCTCTATTTATCCAGCCAGCTTCATTTTGTTAAGCATTCCTTAAAAAATAAAAAAATAAACCCCTGTATATTAAAAATAAACTACCACAAAAAAACTGGTTAAAATATCCACAACAGCACTAGAGACTACTAGGTGTATTGTCTGTATATTTACACACACACAAATGTATGCAAACACACACACATATACAGAGGCATATACACATAGGCTTGTAATTTGGAACATGGTCACTTTCTTTTGGGAAAAAAAACGTATCTTTAAATAAATGGATCACTAGATGCCTGATTTACTCAGCACTAGTTTTCTCTTCAGAAGCTCAAAAATTAGGTAAAATAATAATAATAAAAACAAAGTAAACCAAAAATTTCCAATGATACAGTTTTTATCACGTACACACATATGTGAACCTAGGTATTAAGCTGGGATTTCACTTTGGCCTACGAATGGTCATTAGTCACTACACCACCTGAAGGTTCCATATGCTTGTGACAATCCCTCAAGATAAATGTGCTCCATTATTTAAGATTTATGGTTATGCCCATGAATCATCACTATATATAATTCAAAAGCTGGCATTTGCCCTTGTGCTATTACATTTTATTTTCCAGTTCTATCAATGTTTACATCTTATTTTTAGAAGCTAAAATTAGTTTGTCTTAATAAAATAGGTAATGACATGTGTTTATGGGCCTAATGTTTTTGAATAACTTAGAATTTTAATTTGTTAATTAGGAGTATAAATATTATCTCACAGAAATACATTATTATTTTATAAATATCAAATATCTATTATAATTATTAAATAATTTTTATTTAGTATTTCTCTGAATTATTTGAGTAGAGGCTTGGATAAATAGAAAAGATTTGGTTTCTAGAGGCTAAAAAGTTGTAAACTTAGAAGTTAAACTGGAGAAGGAAGTTTACTGGTATGAATGACTAAATGGCCTTTAGATTAACAAAAGTTCTTTTCCAAAGGAATAGCCTGCTTCTAAGAATCAATATGAAAAGTACAGAACAAATTACTGGTATCTGAACGGAAGTAAGTTTGTCTTTAACACACAACACAAAGTAGGTAAGTGGCTGTATAAAATGATTAAAAACATTCTTAGCCCTGTAAACATATACGATGCATTCTTATCTTGTAAACAGATATAACAGCGTGAAGATTATCCATAAGAGGGTCACTTCACAACTTTTATTTTTCCCCCATGGCTCTCTAGTGCTTAAAGGATGGAATTTGTGTTTCATCCTGTCATAAAATATCTTTCAGAATCCATCTTGACCTTCTTCCCAAATTTGCTCTGTCCTCTCCCATATGTCAAATTTCTAATTGACTCCCAGGAAACATCTATGACTTTATAAAATTCTATTTTCTCAGAATTTTATTCCCACTTCTCTCTTAAAATCAAGCAAAATAAAACCAACAACAAAAAGTCATCATTCAGGGCTGGATATTTTTCCAGGCAGAGCAATTGACTTTCTCCTCTATCACCCATGAACTTTCAGTAAGTGTCTACTTGAGTTCTTATCACAGCATACAATAAGTATATGTTTATAGGTATTTATTGTCCACTAGACTTTAGAAGAATTTAAAGTCTATGCAGAGTCCACAAATTTGAATACATGCAAGGGGCCAGACAGGTAATGGCATTAGGCTTTTGGAAAACTCCAATACAAGTTATGACAACAAATGGCAGCCCACCCAGAGAGGGGATGGAGAGTAGGGAATGGCGGAGATTGTGAATAACTGCAAAATGCATGCTGCATCTGTCTAAGGGAGGTTAAGCTGCTGCTCCACTGTGGCCACCTGTGGTTCAGTTAGAATACCACATCAATATGGTCATAGCTTCTGGTTCTCAAGAGAAGCTAGGAATATGGAATTTTACGTGTAATCTCCCATTATGTAAATGCTACCAACCAATTCCTCCAAGAACATTTCTTTTATGGGCCAAATAAAACATGGATTTGTGCTTAAATTTGGCCATTTAATATTGGAGTTAATCAAGGGTAGCTCCTGGGACTTCTCATTGTATATTTTTTCCCCTAATCAATCTCATTTAATACATGACGATTCATTTTCTTCTATATGCACATATCTCAGGAATTTATATTTCTAATTCAAAACCCAAACATCCAACTTCCACCTTGGCATCTCCTCTTGGACTGCTGATGACACTTAGGTACATTTTATTTTCAAAACCAACATGATGACAATCGTATCCCCCCTTTAAGTGTAACACATTTTAACATGCATAACTGTCCATCTAAGTAGCAGTTATCTTTGACCGTTTTTCTCTCTCACTACCCTTTCCAATTTGCCAACAAAGTCATTTTTCCCCTACTAATACTAGCCTCTTGATTCCAATCATTTCTTTGTTTCTCCATCATAGCACCCTGATCCACAATACCATCCCCTCTCCCATGAACTAGTGCAACAGATTTTTAACTTCTCCCATAAACCCTTTGGTATCTCTCCAATATTCTCAAAAATGCAGCTAGGTGATCTCCTCAAAATACAAGTCGAGCAATGTTTCTACATTGCTGAATGCTTCAGTGTTTTTCCATTATTATACGGGATCAAGAGGAAAACAGGTGGACAAAATGAAAAACAATGTACCTAGTAAGGCTCTGTCTGGTTTGAAGTCTTCAAACCTTTTTATCCTCATTGTGTGCCACACATCTCACGCTCTGCTTCAGCCTTGCTGTCTTCATACCTCCAGCCTTTCCACTACATAGCTTTTTAGATGCTTTTCTTTTCTCTTTCCCTTACTAACCTCCATTCATCTCAATTCTACCTCAGATTCCTCAACCAAACTACCAAACACCTCTGTTTGTACCATTAATCACAATGCAACAAGGGTTATAATTGTTAAGTGATCATCACAGTATCTGTCTCCCTATATAGATTCTAAGTTCCATGAAGGCAGGGATTCCTGTTTCTCCTTATTGTCTCCCCAGAAATAAGCATAGGATCAGGCAGGAGAAAGTAAGAAATATCTGTTAAATAAATAAATTCATGAATAAATAATACTAAAAATATTACTGAATTAAAATTTTTAAGTAGATAGATGGATGGAGATGGGAAAGTCCTGAAAGCCCTGTTTTCCTAATTTCACAATAAGAGAATGGATCTGAGAAAAAGGAGACAGAGCTATTTAAGATTTTATTGCACACCTTAAATTATCCATGGAATCAATATTCCAATAGGAAGGAACTATTAAATAAAATACTTTAACTGCGTATCATAAGTGCCTATGTTCACTAGTGTAGATATACATAATTTGATTTGAAAAACATAGCAAACATTTTTTAAAAGTTCTTTTTCAACTTCATTAGTGATGGAGAATAGATAGCTTGGAGAGAAAACATAACCTTTAGCTCCCAGGGAGGCACCTCTCTGCTTCTACTGCCAGATATTTTTCTGCTAAGGTTTCACTACATCGTTCAATTATAGACTGATCTTTCCCCTTTTGTGCTTAACTCTGGGGGCAAAAAAATGAGATTTCACCAAATAAGATTTTAACCTGAAAATGCAAAAATCCATATATAAGAATAAAAATTTCTGTCACAATATAGGAAATAAAAATCAGTAATGATCAAGAAAATATTCATAACTACTAAAAGACGAGAAAGATAATAAAAATACTTTGAAGGTCTGACAGAAAATTACAGACTAGCCCTCCTGGCAGGGTCACCGGGGCAGGCTCTGTCTACCACTTCCTCAAGCCCACATTGGCTGCCCTGCTGCAGCCTGCCCGTAGCTGCTCCCTCCCCCTGCACCCCTTCCACCTCACTGTAGTCATTTCTGGAAGGAAACTGGCCCAGCAGATCACGCAGGAAGTAGGAAGTGAGAGAGTGGGTGTTATTCCGGTAACAAAGGACCACACCTGAGCATGATCCGGGTCAGCGAGAATCCTGCAAGTCACTCCTATATCCTCAACAAAACCAGAGCAGCTGCAGATGTGGGAATCAACAGTGAGACAATTGTGAAACCAGCTTCAATTTCAGAGGAAGAATTGTTGAGTTTACTCAAGAAACTGAATAGTAATGATAATGTAGATGGCCTCCTTGTTCAGCTGCCTCTTCCAGAGCATATTAATAAGAGAAAGATCTGCAGTGCTGTTTCTCCAGACAAGGATGTTGACGGCTTCCGTGTAATTAATGTAGGGCGAATATGTTTGGACCAGTATTCCATGTTACGGGCTACCCCATGGGAAATAATTAAGCGAACTGGCATTCCTACCCTAGGGAAGAATGTGGTTGTGGCTGGAAGGTCAAAAAATGTTGGAATGCACATTGCAATGTTACTGCACACAGAAAGGGTCCATGAAGGTCCCGAGGGTGATGCCACTGTTACAATATCTCATCAATATACTCCCAAAGAGCAGCTGAAGAAACATACGATTCTTGCAGATATTGTAAGATCTGCTGCCAGCATTCCAAATCTGATCACAGCAGATACCATCAAGGAAGGAGCAGCAGTCCTTGGAATAAATAGAGTTCACAATCCCAAAACTGTCAAACCTAATTGTTTGGAGATGTGGATTTTGAAGGAGTCCGACAAAAAGCTGGTTATATCACTCCAGTTCCTGGAGGTGTTGTCTCCATAACAGTGATGATGCTAATGAGAATACCTTTATTGCTGCAAAAGAAAAGGGAGGGAGCTGAGGCTTGGAGCACAAGAAGTGCTGAAGTCTAAAGAGCATGGAGTAGTCAGTAATTTACTGTGTCTTCTATGTCACAAGCAGAACTCCAAGCCAGATCAAGAAGCAAAGCAGGCCAATAGAAATGCAATATTTTTAATTTATTCTACTGAAATGGTTTAAAACGATGCTTTGTATTTGTTGAAAGCTTAAATGGGTAGGTGTTTGTGCACATAGCTCGGTAGTACCTCACCAGGGAGCATTCCAGTATCATGCAGGGTCACGTGATCTAGCCAAGAACAGCCATTAACCTATTGATGAACATGGGAGACATTGTCATATTGGGAGTGGATGCTTAACTTTGTCAAGCACCTCAGTTAAACATCTGCCTTTTCTAGAATTGCATTTCCCAAGTGCTAGTCCAGTAAGAGTTGATACTCATTTCAGGTACTAAACCTTTTAGGTTCAACTGATTAAACCAAAGGAAAAATGTTGCTAGAGAAGATTAAGGAAAAGATGAAAAATAAAAAATGGTAATAATTGAGTAGAAAAAAATTACTCGAATTTATATATGGATTGATTGGTAACCAGGTTTATCTAAGTAGAACTGAATTGGCTTGGATAAAAGAAAAACTACATGTTAATCATTTACCTACGCTGTCATTTTGAAGCTTAGTCAGTCATTGGGAAAACGTTTAGAATTGTTCCTTGCTATTAGGCCTTATTTTATGTATGTTACCCTTCAGTAAGTTCTCCCCATTTTAGTTTTCTAGAATTTAAAGGCTTATTTTATAGATTATTCATGTGTATTATCATATTTGGCTTTTGCTATATACTTCATTGGTAAATTTTTGTATTGCATAGTTTCTTTGATATATCTTAAAACCTATTTTTGAAAAACAAACTTGGCTTGATAATCATTTGGGCAGCGTGGGTAACTATGCAACTTATTTTTCCGCCAAAGAATTGTCAGCAGCTGCCTACTTTTCTGTGATATACCCTGCTGACTTTTCCAGAAAAATTTTAAGAGTTTGAGTTAATATCAAATTTAATCAGACTTTCTGATTAAAGGTTTTTTTTTAAAAAAAAAAAAACACACACATCTGTCTGGTGTCTTTAAAAAGAAAGAAAATTATAGAATAAAATAGTCTCATTGCTTTCAGCATTTAAGCTTGAGACCTTTTTTCCCCCTCAGAAAAATGTTTAAATGATACTAATTGAAATGCTTTTGGTAGAAATAAGTTTTGCTAAAAAACACATCTTAGATTTTATTTTGAAATATGTATATATTATCTATATTATTCAAATATGTGTGTATACAAAAATGATAACTGTGTGAGGTAATGCATATGTTAGCCAAATGTAGTCATTCCGCAATGTATATATACTTCAAAACATCATGTTGTACATGGTAAATATATATCATTTTATCCGTCGATGTAAAAAATAAGTTCCCCTGATACCAAAACAAGACAAGGACACAACAAAAATAGCAAACTACAGGAAACAATATCCCTGATGAACATTAACAAAATACTAGCAAAGTGAATTCAACAGCACATCAAAAAGACCATTCATTATGATAAAGAGGGATTTATCCTGGGGATGCAAAGATGGCTCAACATACGCAAATCGATAAACATTGATTTGCATTACCTAACATTAATAGAATGAAGTACAAACATTATATGATCATCTCCACAGACACGGAAAAAGCATTCAATAAAATTCAACATGACTTCATGGTAAAAATCTTTAACAAATTATATATAGAAGGAACATATCTCAACACAATAAAGGCCATATACAACAAACCCACAGTTAACAGCATACTGAACAAGGAAAAGTTAAAAGCTTTTTCTCTAAAATTGGGAAGAAGACAAGGTTGCCTACTTTCACCACTTCTATTTAAGATAGTACTGGAACTCCTAGACAGAGCAGTTAGGCAAGAGAAAGAAATAGAGGGCATTCAAATTGGAAAGGAGCAAGTAAAAGTGTTCCTGTTTGCAGATGACATGATCTTATGTATACAAAACCCTACAGACTCCACCAAGGGACTGTTAGAAAAAATAAATTCAATACAGTTGCAGAATACAAAATCAACATACAAAAATCAGTAGTATTTCTATATGCAACAGTAAAATATCTGAAAAAGAAACCAAGTAAGAAATCCCATTTACAATAGCTACAACATAATAAAATACCTAGGAATAAATTTAACCAAAGAAGTGAAGTATCTCTACAATGAAAACTATAAAACATTGATAAAGGAAATTAAAGATGATATTAATAAATGGAAAGCTATCCCGTGCTCATGGATTAGAAGAATTAATATTGTTAAAATGTCAATGCTACCCAAACAATCTTCAGATACAATGCAATTCCTATCAAAATCCCAATGACATTTTTCACAGAAAAGAAATCCTAAACTTTGTATGGAAAAAAACCAAAAAGGCATTTTGAGTATTATATTTTCAAATTATTCAGAAATAGAAATAAGACAAATATGTTCTCTCTACTCTGGTGCATTGTCCAATTGGTCTATTTTTCTGAAATTTCATTAATGAGTGTCATCTTCGAAGTTTCACATTAACGTTATATCATGTATTAAAATTACAATGTATTCCTTATGTATATGTGTATATTACTTTTACATTTTTGCTTTTGATTCTAAGACAAATTTATTTTTCCTCACTCATACAAATTAGATGACAAAATAATCTCATAAACCAACAATATGATTATAAATGAAACATTTAACATTGCCTAAGGAATAAGTATCAATTTTGTGCTATGAAGATGACTATCCATCAGATTATTCCACTATAATATCTCCGCCTTGACGAGACTTCAATAATTGTAGCTTCTGAAAATTAGATTTGCGGGGGTATGTAACAGATTTCAGGATTTTTAATCTAACATTTAACCTGAAACTGAACATTTAACCTTAAGAAAAATTAGATCTCAGAACTTTATCTCACTTGAAATCACCTCAAATAAAAAGATATAAGAATAAAGGAAAAAGCAAAAATAAACTGCTGATACAGGGAAAATTTTGCTGCCAGGAAATCAGTTCCACAGGATCAGTCTGCCTGAGGCCCATCTTGACTTCATTCATAACAAAGGTGTGTAAATCAGTGCTTATTTTAATGCTCTATCTAGTCTATCTTTATACATTATGATTTTTTTTTATTTAATAGAGTATGATGAATGATTTTCTTACAAATGAATATATTGTTTTAGATTTGTTTAGTGTTGATAAGTATTTCACTATGTTGCATCAGTATTTCTTAACCTTTTGGAGGAACCATTCCAGAAACTTAGTTAAAGGAATGAACTTTTTCTCCCAGCAAAACAAATGTACATAAATTAGCACAAATTTTGCATAGGGTTTTGAGGTGTTACTGATACCCTTATGTTGCCTTAGGGAAGTCCTTTCTTAGAATTCAGTTCAGGATCTGCTTAAACCCACACTGCTTCTACATTTTTCACATAATGACAAAGGAATCTATAAGAATGTGGCAAGATTATTTTTCTACAAGGCACATCTATAACAGAAATGTTGTTCATTATGCTGATCTTCTTGCCAGCAAAATGATGTTGGTGATATTTATTCATTAATTCTTGATGAATATATATATTTACATATAACCAAGGTTGAAACGAAGGAAAAAATGTTAAGCACAGCCAGAGAGAAAAGTCAGGTTACCCACAAAGTGAAGCCCATAAGACTAACAGCAGATCTTTCTGCAGAAACCCTACAATCCAGAAGAGAGTGGGGACCAATTTCATTCCTTTTTTTTTTTTTTTTTTTTTTTTTTTTTTTTTTTTTTTGAGACGGAGTTTCGCTCTTGTTACCCAGGCTGGAGTGCAATGGCGCCATCTCGACTCACTGCAACCTCCGCCTCCTGGGTTCAGGCAATTCTCCTGCCTCAGCCTCCTGAGTAGCTGGGATTACAGGCACGCACCACCATGCCCAGCTAATTTTTGTATTTTTAGTAGAGACGGGGTTTCACCATGTTGACCAGGGTGGTCTCGATCTCTTGACCTCATGATCCACCCGCCTCAGCCTCCCAAAGTGCTGGGATTACAGGCGTGAGCCACCACACCTGGCCCCCCAATCTTCATTCTTAAGAATTTTCAACCCAGAATTTCATATCTAGACAAACTAAGCTTCATGAGAGAAGGAGAAATAAAATCCTTTACAGACAAGCAAATCCTGAGAGATTTTGTCACCACCAGGCCTGCCTTACAAGAGCTTCTGAAGGAAGCACTAAACATGAAAAGGAACAACCAGTACCGGTCACTGCAAAAACATACCAAATTTTAAGGACCATTGAGGCTATGAAGAAATTACATCAACTAATGGGCAAAATAACCAGCTAGCATCATAATGGAAGGATCAAGTTCACACATAACAATATTAGCCTTAAATGTAAGCAGGCTAAATGCCCCCAATTAAAAGACATAGACTGGCAAATTGGATAAAGAGTCAAGAACCATCAGTGTGCTGTATTCAGGGGATCCATCTCACATGCAAAGACACACATAGGCTCAAAATAAAGGGATGGAGGAACATTTACCAAGCAAATGGAAAGCAAAAAAGAAGCAGGGGTTGCCATCCTAGTTTCTAATAAAACAGACTTTAAACCAACAAAGATTAAAAAAAGACAAAGAAGGGTATTACATAATGGTAAAGGGATCAATGCAACAAGAAGAGCCAGCTGTCCTAAATATATATGCACCCAATACAGGAGCACCAGATTCATAAAGCAAGTTCTTAGAGACCTACAGAGAGACTTAGGCTCCCACACAATAATAGTGGGAGACTAACACCCATTGTCAATATTGGACAGATCAACGAGACAGAAAATTAACAAGGATATTCAGGAATTGAACTCGGCTCTGGACCAAGCAGATCTAATAGACATCTACAGAACTCTCCGCCCCAAATCAACAGAATAGGCATTCTTCTCAGCACCACATAGCACTTATTCTAAAACTGACCACATAATTGGAAGTAAAACACTCTTTAGCAAATGTAAAAGAATGGAAATCATAATGACCAGTGTCTCAGACCACAGTGCAATCAAATTAGAACTCGGGATTAAGAAACTCACTCAAAACCACACAACTACATGGAAACTGAACAACCTGCTTCTGAAAGTCTATTGGATAGATAATGAAATTAAGACAGAAATAAGTTCTTTAAACCCAGTAAGAACAAAGACACAACATACAAGGTTCTCTGGGACACAGCTAAAGCAGTGTTTATAGGGAAGTATATAGCACTAAATGCTCACAGGAGAAAGCAGGAAAGATCTAAAATTGACACCCCAACATCACAATTAAAAGAACTAGAGAAGCCAGAGCAAACAAATTTAAAAACTAGCAGAAGACAGGAAATAATTAAGATCAGAGCAAAACTGAAGGAGATAGAGACATGAAAAACACTTTAAAAAATCAGTGAATCCAGGAGCTTGTTTTTCAAAAAGATTAACAAAATAGATAGACCACTAGCCAGACTAATGAAGAAGAAAAGAGAGAAGAATCAAATAGAAACAACAGAAAATAATAAAGGGATATCACCACCGATCCCACAGAAACACAAACTACCACCAGAGAATACTAAAATACCTCTATGCAAATAAACTAAACTATCTAGAAGAAATGGATAAATTCATGGAAACATACACCCTCCCAAGACTAAACCAGGAAGAAGTTGAAACCCTGAATAGAACAATAACAAGTTCTGAAATTGAGGCAGTATTTAGTAGCCTATTGATGAAAAATAGCCCAGGTTCAGATGGATTATCATCTGAATTCTACCAGAGTTACAAAGAGATGATACCATGAATTCTGAACCTATTCCAAATAATAGAAAAAGAGGGACTCCTCCCTAACTCATTTTA
Organism: Cebus imitator; assembly: GCF_001604975.1. Taxonomy (NCBI): domain Eukaryota; kingdom Metazoa; phylum Chordata; class Mammalia; order Primates; family Cebidae; genus Cebus; species Cebus imitator. The sequence goes on from NW_016107341.1 coordinate 4,517,529, forward strand.
TGAGGCCAGTATCATCGTGATACCAAAACCTGGCTGAGACACACACACACAAGAGAAGGTTTTAGGCCAATATCCCTGATGAACATTGATGCAAAAATCCCCAATAAAATACTGGCAAATTAAATCCAGCAGCACATTAAAAAGCTTATCCACCACGATCAAGTTGGCTTCACCCCTGGGATACAAAGCTGGTTTGACATATGCAAATCAATAAATGTAATCCATCACATAAACAGACCAGTGACAAAAACCACATGATTCTCTCAATAGATGCAGAAAAGGCCTTTCATAAAATTCAACAGCCTTCATGCTAAAAACTCTCAATAAGCTGGGTATTGATGGAACATATCTCAAAATAATAAGAGCTATTTATGACAAAGCCACAGCCAATATCAGACTGAATGGGCAAAAGCTGGAAGCATTCCCTTTGAAAACCAGCAAAAGACAAGGATGCCCTCTCTCACCACTCCTATTCAGAATAATATTGAAGTTTCTGTCCAGGGCAATCAGGCAAGAGAAAGAAATCAAGCATATTCAAATAGGAAGAGAGGAAGTCAAATTGTCTCTGTTTACAGATAACATGATTGTATATTTTAAAAAATTCATCATCTCAGCCCAAAAACTCCTTAAGATGATAAACAACTTTAGCAAATCTCAGGATACAATCAATGTGCAAAAGTCACAAGCATTCCTATACACCAACAATAGAGAGCCAAATCACGAGTGAACCCCCATTCACAATTGCTACAAAGGAATTAAAATACCTAGGAATACAGTTTGCAAGGGATGTGAAGGACCTCTTCAAGGAAAACTACAAACCACTGCTCAAGAAAATAAGAGAGGACACAAACAAATGGAAAAACACTCCAGGCACATGAATAAGAAGAATCAATATGGTGAACATGGCCATACTGACCAAAATAATATACAGATTAAATGCTATTCCCATCAAGCTACCATTGACTCTTCACAGAATTAGAAAAAACTACTTTAAATTTCATGTGGAACCAAAAAAAGAGCCCGTATATCAAAGACAATCCTAAGCAAAAAGAACAAAGCTGTAGGCATCACGCTACCTGACTTCCAACTATACTACAAGGCTACAATAACTAAAACAGCATTGTACTTGAACCAAAACAGATATATAGACCAATGGAACAGAACAGAGGCCTCAGAAATAACACCACACATCTACCACCGCATGATCCTGACAAAAACAAGCAATGGGGAAAGGATTCCCTATTTAATAAATGGTGCTGGGAAAACTAGTTAGCCATATTCAGAAAACTAAAACTGGACCCCTTCCTTACACCTTATGCAAAAATTAACTCAAGATAAAGACTTAAATTTAAGACCTAAAACCACAATAACCCTAGAAGAAAACTGAGGCAATATTATTCGGGACATAGGCATAGGCAAATACTTCATGACTAAAACACCAAAAGCACTGGCAACAAAAGCCAAAATTGACAAATGGGATCTACTTAAACTAAAGAGCTTCTACACAGCAAAAGAAACTATTATCAGAGTGAACAGGCAATCTATAAAATGGGAGAAAATGTTTGCAACCTACTCATCTGACAAAGGGTTAATATCCAGAGTCTACAAGGAACTTAAACAAATTTACAAGAAAAAAAAAACAACCCTATCAAAAAGTAGGCAAGGATATGAACAGACACTTCTGAAAAGAAGACATTTATGCGGCCAACAAACATGAAAAAAAAGTCATCATCACTGGTCATTAGAGAAATCCAAATTAAAACCACATTGAGATACCATCTCATGCCAGTGAGAATGGTGATCATTAAAAAATCTGGAGACAACAGATGCTGGAGAGGATGTGGAGAAATAGTTAACACTTTTACACTGTTGATGGGAGTGTAAATTACTTCAACCATTGTGGAAGACAGTGTGGCAATTCTTCAAGGATCTAGAAACAGAAATACCATTTGACCCAGCAATCCCATTATTGGGTATATACCCAAAGGATTATAAATCATTCTACTATAAAGACACATGCACACATGTGTTTATTGTAGCACTATTCATTTTGTAGCAAAGACTTGAAACCAACTCGAATGCCCATCAATGATAAACTGGATAAAGAAAATGTGGCACATATACACCATGGAATACTATGCAGCCATAAAAAGAATGAGTTCATGTCCTTGGCAGGGACATGAATGAAGCTAGAAACCACCATTCTTAGCAAGTTAACACAGGAACAGAAAACCAAACACCACATGTTCTCACTCATAAGTGGGAGTTGAACAATGAGAACACATGGACACAGAGAGGGGAACATCACACACCAGGGCCTATCAGGGCATGGCTGGCAAGGGGAGGGAAAGCATTAGGAGAAATACCTAATGTAGATGACTGGTTGATGGGTGCAGCAAACCACCATGGCACATGTATACCTATGTGACAAACCTGCACATTCGGCACATGTATCCTAGAACTTAAAGTATAATAATAATAAAATAAGTAAATAAAAAATTTAAAATTTTTGCAACAGTTGGAGAAATGAGCTCCAGGCTTGGCCTGAGCAGTAGCTATAAAATGCTTCTCCGCTGGGTGTGGTGGCTCACACATGTAATCTCAGCACTTTGGGTGGCAGACGTGGGCGGATCACCTGAGGTCAGGAGTTCCAGACCTGCCTGGCCAACACAGTGAAATCCCATTGCTACTAAAAATACAAAAATTAACCAGTGTGATGGCGGGCACCTGTAATCTCAGCTATTTGGGAGACTGAGACAGGAGAATACCTTGAACCTGGGAAGGGGAGGTTGCAGTGAGCCGAGATTGCGTCACTGCACTCCAGCCTGGGCAATAAAGAGCAAAACTCCGTTTCAGAAAAAAACGTTCTTCAAAACCAAAGAAGCTAGAAAATAGAGAGTAAAACTCCGCTGCAAAAAAACCTCTTATCAATATGACTTTATCACAAACAACAAAGTTATATAAAATGTATAAAATGTCTCCATATTACTCATGCCTTTCAAATATTACAGCATAGCATATCACTGGCAAAACCTGATTTGTATCAAGAAATTCAGCAGCAACAAAGAAATCTAAGAAATGTAGTCTCTGTCTGTGTCTTTCTCTCTCCCTCTCTCTTGACTCTGTAGCACATAAATGCACCACACTATAGGGAGGAGGACATGGAGTTTGACAGGGTCAAACAATAGCATTCTTCACAAGGAGTCTGTTGTTTTAATTAATTCAGCAACAGTGTGCTAGTTGGCTTGGAGTTACAGATTCACTGAATAAAGTTGGCAAGGGAAAAAAAATCACCACCAGTTACTTCCCTCTGGCTCACATGTCTGCATGCACGTGGTGTGTTCCAGTGTAGCAGTCCTAACAAATGACTTTTTAGGGTTAGTATGGTAATCATTTATTTCCTTTATAATATATATTCCAATGTTTAAGAAAATTCTTTAGCAGCCAAACTTATACTGTGGCAACCTTTCAATTCTTCTTTAGAGGAGGGAACAAAAGCTCAGTATGCCTTTGAATTATTTTCCATAAAAAGAAACTGGAGAGGAAGAGAAAATAGGCAAAATGCCACAAAATCAACAATTTTTAAAAGCATATAATGATAGGGCTTTAAAAAAAATTGATGTAATCACTAAAATTTCATAATTTTTGAATATCATTAAAGAAATTGCCTATGAGTATTACATGAACAAGAATAGCATACACATTTGGTTAATCGTCAATAATCCATTCATCCAGTTTATGTATAGCCATAGCCAGTCTACTGCCCACATCCCAGCCTACATTTTGCTTTTCACAGTCCTTCCATTTGGAAATGAAGGTTGGGATCCTTGCCAGTAACAACCACCTCCAATGTTTTCAATATTGCTACCGTCACCCTGGCAACACAGAAGACAGGACATAAATAGTTGCTCTGCCAAACATATCCATTGCCTTGTTATTCTTGCGGGAGTTGGTGTTGTCAGGGGAAGTTTATACCAAAGTTAAAAGTAAATTTTGACTTATCAATGGCAAGAGTTTCTAAAACGTGCATTGATGCTTCATTTATTTAGATAGTTAAGTAGAAGTGTAAATAAAATATAAACTCCATGAGGGCTGAGAAAATACTTGTCTTGCTCCTCAGCTCCAGTAGATGCTCAGGAAATATTTATTGAATGGGTGAATTTGTTCAATGCAAGTATGGGTTTCTCAAGTCAAAGTGTTAAGTTTGACATTGTTTACATCACCACATTGGTAGCATTAAAATATTTTTAAAATCCTGATCCAGAATAATTTTTAAACGGCAGAACTATTAGTGGATGCAGAGATTACTTAATCTAGCTTCAGTTGTACTATCTGGTATACACACAAAATTGTATGTATAACCAGATGTAAGAAGAACGACATTTTAATTTTCCCTCAACTCTCACACAGCCACTCAATACAATACTTCTAACACCAGATGTGGATTTTTCCCTATATACCAAGTAATTTTCCAGCAGACACCAGCTGAGTGTTCTCTAATTCAATTCGGACATTAGCTACCCAGAGATAGCATCCAATTCCACAGGTTAAGGGCTCAATTCCACAACACTGCACCCCACTTCAGAGGCAAATTGCAAGTCTCAGATTGTGACCTGTACTTCTGACTGACTGGCTGTCATTTGGGGTTCCGATGATACCCTCTTTGGTTTCAATTAGTTTGCTAAAGCAGTCCATACAACTCAGAGAAACGCTTCATTAACATGCACCCATTTATCATTGAGGATATTACAAAGGATACGGATAAACAGCCTGGTGGAAGAGATGCATAGGGTATGAGAAAAGAGACGCAGAGCTTCCATGCACTCTCTGAGTGTACCGTCCTCAAGGAACCTCTACGTGTTCAGCTGTCCTGAAGCTCCCCATACTCAGTCTTTTAGGGGTTATATGGAGGCCTCATTATGTCGGCATGATTGATTAAATCATTCACCATTGGTGATCAACTTAATCTTCAGTCCTTCTCCCTACCATGGAGGCCAAGGGATGGAACCTAAAGTTCCAACCTTCTAATCACATGGTCGGTTCCCCCGGCAGCCAACCCCATCCAGAGGCCATCCAGAAGCCCCCTGAGAGTCACTTCATTAGAGCAAAAGTTGCTCTTGTCACTCAAAAAATTCCAGGGGATTTAGGAATTGTGTCAATTGTTTCTGTCATAAAGGAAATTAAAAGGTCTTAGGAACTCTGTCAGGAACTGGGGTCAAAACGCAAATATAAGAACAAAAGATTCTTCTAGAACCGCTATCTATGAGAGTTTTGTGCAAGGAACCAGGGAGCAGGCAACAAATAATACATTTCTTATATCACAGCATCACACTACACTTGTTATTAGATATTATCAACACTCTTGACATTGAATTAGGTGTTTTTTATACATTTATGGCATTTTAACCTCCCGCTTGCCATATGTGGTAGGCATTTTGCAAATCAGAAAACCTAGACTCTGAGAGGTCAGCAAACTTGAGCACATTTACTCAGCTTGTCAGAGGAGAGGGGGCAGAGTGTGAACCCAGGTTCATCGGGTTTCAAAGCCAGTGCCCATTCTGGTCACAAAACTGCCTCTCTTGGTGTCTCTCTTCAATCTCTAGAGCTCTTTGGGCTTTTCTGGAGTTAGAAAGCTAATCTGGGAGTGAGACCACAGTGCCAACCCAGTCTCACTTTCTTCGAATCCCTGCCATCCCCTCTCCTTAGTGGTGATCTTGGCACCTTTTCCCTAATTTAGAAACTCCTCATTTTCAGTGAAGAAGGACTGTGTTAAATACAGCAGTAGGCATTTCCCACATGTTTATTGGAAGCCTCTTTTTGAAAGTAGAACTGGCTTTTTTTGGAAATGGCTTGAAATAAACCATGTGTAGACTGGGCATGGTGGCTCACTCCTGTAATCCTAGTACTTTGGGAGGCTAATGTAGGAGGATTACTTGAGGTCAGGAGTTGGAGATCAGCCTGGGCAACATAGTGAGACCCCATATCTACTAAAAATAAAAATAAATTACCTGGGCATGCTGGCACAAGCCTGTAATCCCAGCTACTCAAGACAGAGGCTAATGCAGGAGGATCACTTGAGCCCAAGAGATTGAGGATCCAGTAAGCTATGATTACACCCCTGTGCTCCAGCCTTGATGACAGAAGGAGACTCTGTCTCAAAAAAAAAAAAAACAAAAACCTGATAACAATAAAGGTAAACCACAAGTATAATACATTTTGCATCATTTTAGAAAGAGAATAGTATGACATTTAAAAAGTCATTAAAGAGATAGACTAATAGAGAAAAAATAAATCACTAATTTCCCAGAGAAGAAAACACTGGCATGGTAGAAAGAACATGAAATGTGGAATCAGAGATCTTGAGTTTTAATCTTAGATCCACCACAAACCAATTTTTCTCACTTGGACAAATGACTGAAAGCTTATTTCTCTTATTTCCAAAATGGTTAATTACAATCTTTGGCTTTCGAGAATATTGAATTTAATTGTCTACATACGGAAATTCGTTGTAAATGGTAAAGTGCCACACAAATCAAAGTTATGGGTGATAATAATATTGCTGTTATTGTGTTAATTCCAGGATAGAGCATAAAGTGTTCAATCCAACATTCCAATTCTACAAATGACAAAACTGAAGCATAGAACAGTAAGGTGGAAACAAAGATTCCCAATAAAGGTGAAATAAAAAGAAATTTGAAAATAGATGAAAACCAGTGTCCCTTAGGTTCAGTATATTCCAGTACACTAAACCTGACTATACAAAAATGTCAGCCCTTTCATTCTATATTCATGATTAAAGTTTTCTTAAAAACTGAAAAAAAGAAAAATAATGATAGCAAATGCTGTCTTTCTGACTAGAAAGGTAAGTCCAATTTGTAAGATAATAAATATTTGCAGAAGAATTGTAGTGTTTTTATAGAGTGAGGTCAAAAGGGGATGATCGCAACTACTGTTTTTTATTAAAGCAATGGTGTGTGTCGGAAGTGCCTTTCCAAATACTGAAAACGGGTCTGACTTGAAGACGAAATAAAAAAGTTGGAGGCATGAAGAGCATTTGATGTAGGCCAACACTTCAGAAATCTGAGACAGCGTAGAGTGGATATTTGTGACCTGCGCTGATGCCACAGAAGGTGGCTTGAACAGCAAACGTTTGTTTCTCGCAGTCTGAAAGCTAGTGATATGGTTTGGCTGAGTCTCCACCCAAAATCTTATCTTGAATTGTAGTCTCCAGGTGTCGATGGTAGGGCCAGGTGGAGGTAATTGGATCTTGCAGGAGGTTTCCCCCAGCTGTTCTTGTGATAATGAGTGAGTCTCACGAGATCTGATGGTTTTACAAGCATCTGGCATTTCCCCTGCTTGCACTTATTCTCTCTCCCGACACCCTGTGAAGAGTTGCTACAACCATGATTGTAAATTTCCTGAGGCCTTCCCAGCCATGAGAAACGGTGAGTCAATTAAACCTCTTTATAGATTACCCAGTCTCAGACAGTTCTTGCAGCATGAGAACTAACTCATACAGTAAATTAATACTGGGTAGTGGGGTGCTGCTGTAAAGATACTTGAAAAAGTGGGAGCGACTTTGGAACTGGGTAACAGGCAGAGATTGGAACAATTTGGAGGACTCAAAAAAGACAGGAAGATGTGGGAAAGTTTGAAACTTTCCTAGAGACTTGTTGAATGGCTTTGACCAAAATGCTGATAGTGATCTGGACAGTGAGTCCAGGCTGAGGTCGTTTCAGACGGAGATGAGGAACACGTGGGGAACTGGAATAAAGGTGACTCTGGCTATGTTTTAGCAAAGAGGCTGGTGGCGTTTTGCCCCTGCCCTAGAGATCTGTGGAGCTTTGAACTAGAGAGAGGTGATTTAGGGTATCTGGTGGAAGAAATTTCTAAGCAACAAAGTATTCAAGATGCGACTTGAGTGCTATTAAAAGCATTCAATTTTTCACTTGAGCCCGGGAGGCAGAGGTTGCAGTGAGCTGGGATCGCACCACTGCGCTCCAGCCTGGCAACAGAGTAAGACTCCGTTTCACAAAAAAAAAAAAAAAAAAAAAAAAAAAAAAAAACAATTAAAAAAAAAAAAAAAAAAAAAAAAAAAAAAAAAAAAGCATTCAGTTTTATGTATTCACAAAGATATGGCTTGGAATTGAAAGTTACATTTAAAAGGGAAGCAGAACATAAAAGTTTGGAAAATTTGCAAAATCCATTTTGAGTTTAGACTTACATGGGGCCTGTAGTCCTTTTGCTTTGGCCAATTTCTCCCATTTGGAAAGGGTGTACATACCCAATGCCATTGTGCCCCCATGTGTCTGGGAAGTAGACCTACTTGCTTTTGATTGTACAGGCTCATAGGCAGAAGGGACTTGCCTTGTCTCAGATGAGACTTTGGACTCGGACTCGGGTTAATGCTGGAGTGAGCTAAGACTTTGGGGGACATTGGAAAGGTATGATTGTGCTTTGAAATGTAGGACATGAGATTTGGGAGGGGTCAAGGATGGGATAACACGGTTTGGCTGTGTCCCCATGCAAAATCTCATCTTGAATTATAATCCTCACGTGTCAAGGGCAGGACTAGGTGGATGTAACTGGATCATGGGGGCAGTTTCGCCTATGCTCTTCTCGTGATAATGAGTGAGATCTGATGGTTTTATAAGTCTCTGGCATTTCCCCTGCCTGCCTTCATTCTCTCTGCCGCCTTGTGAAGAAGTTGTCTGTTTCTCCTTTGCCTTTTGCATGATTGTAAGTTTCCTGAGGCCTTCTCAGCCATGCAGAACTGTGTCAATGAAAGCTCTTTTCTTTACAAATTGCCCAGACTCAGGCAGTTTTTCATAGCGACGTAAGAATGGACGAATATAGGTAGGAAGCCCAAGAGCAGGGTGCCAGCATCCATCTGGCCTCAAAGCGTGCTCAGGTGCTGGTGAGGGCCCACTTCTGGCCTTGTAGATGGCTGTCTTCTCACTGTTTCCTCACATTCAGTTCATAACTGAGAAATGCCCTAAATGGTTGTTTAAACAGAAGGGAGCTCCACACATTCACTTATTAAAAATAAAGAGGGAACAAACACCCTAACAAGGTGACTTCCTAAGAAAATGTGTTTACCTCTCTTCCTTCTCCACATCTGTTTGAAAAGATATCAGAAATGTACAAATAAATTCAATTTACCAGTAGAAAACTATAAAATATACAAACTATATAAATTATAAAACAAAATCCAAACCACCACTCCACCAGCAGCCAAAAGCAGTGAAGAGATTCTGGAAGTTCTCAAGCAAACAGTGCTGTGTATAATGAAGCAATACTAAGCTGAGGAACTTGATATCATTACAGACAAGAAAGAATGAACCATAAAAATAGTACCCAGTAGAACCTTAAATATAACCCCCAGACAGAGACAATGGAAAATGGAAGGCGGGTCAGCTACGAAATTAATCAAGGGAAGAAAAAAATCTATCTGCCTCTGCAAGAGTAGATGACTCCAGCATTGGCTTCCAGCCTTAATTCAGGTTAAGAGTCAACCAATACTTTATGGATGGGCATAAATTCAGTAAAATGCTGTGATGACACCAATTTGGATATAATATGAATGAGAATTGGCTGTTGTACTCCTGCCATCCTCTATCTGAAAAAGTGGGAGAAATAGTGGATCCCTTCATCTCCAATATTCTCCTGGCTGAGACTCTCCAGGGAGATAAAACAATTGTAAACTAATTAGAAGATTTCAAAATCGTTACCGCTATCCTGGCATCCAGACAGAGGAACCAGGATCAACTGCTTGCTTTTTAAACCAGAGCCTAACTTCCACCAGATGGCGCCAAACCACAGCAGGGACTGAAAGGAATGGCGTTAGATCCTGCGGTGAAACGGGTGCTGCTACAGCAGGACATGTAAACCTGAACGAAAGAAACCCCTTGTTTTATACGATTGTATTTTTAGGGTGCACTTCTCGGGTTATGTCAAGGTTTTTCTATAGTTAGAATGACTGGTTCTTCCTCCCTGCTTCTGTACAGATATTTTCTTGTCAGAAAATAGGCACCTGTGAAATTTAAAGCTCGGTTGAAGCTTCCTGACTTTCCAGCTAAGGCTTCCAAATATCAAGTCCCTTTTCAACTTGCATGATTCAGACACCATTATTGACCACGAGACTGTATAAAGTTTATTTCTCATTCTATTCATTTTTCCAATTTTAAAATTTAAATAAATGTAGGGAAACTTTGTATTTATTCCCAGAATTGAACATGTGTCAACTCAGAGTATGTTAATATAACAGTGCTAAGCACTGTCTACATTTAACTTAATGTTGATCAGCCAAGCAGTACCCATGTTCCCAGTGTTCATTACGTTCTAAGTTCTCCAAAGAATGATAGACTTCAATTAACAGTGCAAGAACTTCTGAACAGTCAACCTTCCCTTTACAGCTATTAGGAATGTACTTCTTGGGGCTTTGTCTACATAACACAAACCCTTCCAAAAGCAAATCACTCTTCTCTTCTAACCTCATTTCAACAGAAAAGGACTTATAATAATTTATATCACTACACTTATAATAATTTATATCAGTATCAAACACTATTGTATCAGGCGTTCTATTTTGCACATACTAAGTTTGAGATGTATGGTATAATTCCAAGCGGAGACATGAAGTGGGCAGAGTTTCACCCAAGGAGAAACTCTCTGTGCTCTTAACCAAGGCAATTCCATCCATCTGTTCATGATCCATTTCCTCTTGATTATTCATCAACATCATGTCAGCAGTACTCCCGTCCATTATAATTGTTTTTCCCATATTTTAGTATTCTCATCAGCATACTAAATTTCTAGAAAGAAATTTATTGGACAATTCCAGATTATAATCTGGAATTCATAGAGAAATCTGGGCTGGAGATATAAATTCGAGAGCCATCAGGGCATAGATGATTTTTAAAGTCATAAAAATTGGTGGGATCACATAACGAGTGTAGGTTGAAAGAGTTTCAAGTTTCAAGCTGGGGAGTACTTCAACTTTGAGAGTTTGGGGAGGTGCTACAAAACCAGCACAACAGGCTGAGAAGGTAAAAAAAAAAAAATGGAAAAAAAAATAAAAATAGGTGAAGGAAGTATTCTAAAATGGAGAGCATAAAGAACTATGTCAAATGCTATCTCTATCATTTGAATTTCCTGAGAAATGGCCAGTGGATTTAGTAATGTGGAAGTCATTTGCTGCTCTCCCACTCTTATTAGAAACTTCTTTTTCATACTTCCATATTTCTCTTTAAATTTCAAGCACCTCCTTATTCTCAGTAATGACCTGCTACTAATTTCAATGTGAAAACAGAAACACTCAGAGGAGGAATTACGTGATCCCACCTGGGTCTCTGCCCTTAGTGTAGCTTCTTTCCTACAAGAAGAAACTCTCTGTACTCTTAACCAAGGCAATTACATCCGTATATGTGAAATCCCATTTCCTCTTTACTATTCATGAATGTCACTTCAGCAGTACCCCCTTCCATTATAATTGTTTTCTTCATAGTTTAGTAACCTCCTCAGCAGATAAATCTCTAGAAGAAAATTTATTGGACAAATGAGCATGCACTTCTCAAGAAGTTTCACAGAATCAGTTTTTAGCTGAGTGATTCAATAACAATTATTGCTCTTGGTTTCTTCCATAAAAATCTCTGGTCTCCAATTATTCTTTTAGTCAGTATCAGAGTCTACCTGTGTTGAGATTTAACTTTTAAACGCAGCAGAAGGTACTGTCTCAACTCTAATATGAGTTAAGTAAAAGTTTACACCTAAGTATAAGGGATTAACAAAGATTCTGATTTTTCGTATACCTGGACTGAAAGTGCCATGGTTTTCTATTTTGAGGAAAAGCTGCTTTATAGCATTAGATCTAATTCTATGATAGCATGGGCCTGGAATTGCTCTAATGCTCTGTTATGTGTCTCCTTCAGGCAAAGTATCTTAGATATGTTCTATCAGAAGTAAAGAGTTTATTTTCAGTTTTACACATTGGGCTGCATAGTAGAGTTAAAACACTGAATAGTATCCAGTTTCTTTCCCCAAGAAATTTAAATTCTCATCAAAATACCAACATGCAAACAACTCATTACAGTGCAGGGTGATTCATTCTTTAATAAGGTGTTATGGAGACATATAGAAGGGACATTTAGCCCAGCTAGAAAAATAAGGAAATTTGGTCTAAAGAGCACTTACATGGAAGGAGTGAGGAAGACGGAGGAAGAGACAGCAGAAAGGACTTGGGGGAAACCAAAGGATTCTGATGTCATGGAAACAAAGGCACATTAATGTAATTCTGGGCAGCAGAGTGAAGAAATAGAAGCAGAAGTTAGAAATGAGAGGATTAAATTGACAGGTCACATTTATAGAAAAAACAGAATGCAAATTTCACAACAGAAATTTAACAAATTCACCACAAAGGTCACAGAGAAGCTAATTTTTAAAAAACACTTTATTACTCTGCATGGAGCACTGATGTACAGTATTCGCTCAGTATGCATTTGTTAAATAGGAGTAAATGAAAGGGGGCACACCAAATAAAAACAGAAGCACACACAGCACCCTAAAAAAGCGTATCTGGAAAAGGAAGTAAAATCTTTCAGACTCTTCTAGTGGTTCAGTTTCCAAGATAAAAGCATCCAAGTCTTAAGGTCACAGTGCCATTTCTGGCAGTAGCTAGAGCTAAAACTGGCTTGTCTGCATGATGTCCCAGCAACATCTTTAAATGTAAAAGAAATTAGCCAATAACCACAATATTTAATCCCCATAATGTCAAACAATCAAGTCTTTCATTGAATTGAAGGATTGTTTTGGTACCCACGATCCATCTCATCTATGACAACCCAAATAATTGATTTTGAATCAAAGTACTTTAGGCAGATTATGAAATTGGGAGCTACACTGAGTACTCTAAGATACTAGAATGTGACTTGCTGAAAAGCCAGTGTTTCAGAGCTCTGACAAGGGCCTGGCCTTGGCAGCTGTGGTCAGTGGGCTGTGTGCCCAGAGTGCCCAGTTCTTTACCTCTCTGTGCCCATTTTCTTGTTCCTTGGCTTCTTTTTCCTCTTATCCCATAAAACTATTTTTTTTTCCCAGAAAGGATCTCATGTCAGCCAATTATCTCTTAATTTGAGTCTAGATAAATGTGTTCTCTTGTCCAGAGTTATTTTCATTTTAAGTCTTAACATAAACACTGTGTCCACTCTTAAAAGAATTTCAGAAATAACAGGCAGACAGCTTTGAGCAATGAGAGAAGATCTTTCCAGGGCCTCTGAATGTGCTACCCCAGAGATTTCAAATCTAGCTGAACATAGGCGCCTACTAGTTAAAAGAGTCTCAAAGAAGCATAGAATGATTATCCTTTAGCCATGGTGACATCTGTTGTTGTTAGCCTGCTCCACATCCGTTTTCTTTTTCCTGATAATAAGCACCCTGCTTTTTCTTTAAGGGATTACTAATCCCCCACTCTGTCTGCATGGTTTGTGCAAGGGGAACTACAGCTTCCCAAAATGAACATATGAATTAGGTCTAACTAATTTGAGTGTCAAATTTTCCTGCACTCAGTGATGAGTTCATGAGTAGGCAAACCAGAAGACTGATATCAGGGCAGCCAAAGCAATTAACACCATTCTGGACAGGGCAAGCCAGAGAAAAGGAAACTCAATCTGCGACTCTGCATGTATCTACAGAGGGAAAAATAATCTCTCTTTCCTTTATTTACTGAATAGGATGCATGTAAAATGGAACTACTTGCTATGAAAAGGAAGAGTATGTCTAAGGTTGAAGCCTAGAAAGAAAAGGAGAGTTAAGAAAGAGGAGAAAGTGACTGGGCACACTGGTTCATGCCTGTAATCCCAGCACTTTGGGAGGTCAAGGCAGGTGGATCTTTTAAGGTCAGCAGTTCAAGACCAGCCTGGGCAACATGGCAAAATGCCATCTCTACTAAAAATGCAAAAACTAGCCAAGTGTGGTGGCGCACACCTGTAATTCCAGCTACTCAGGAAGCTGAGGCGAAATAATTGCTTGAACCCAGGAGACAGAGGTTGCAGTGAGCTGAGATCTTGCCACTGCAC